>NW_020715441.1:0-7888 GCF_002925995.2 Terrapene triunguis
AGATTGTGGATTCTTGTTCTTTAGTGGATGTTTCCCTGCCCCCTCTAACACTTCCTACCTCCTGCAGCCCTGCTCTCATTCATATTGGAACTCTACTCCTGATTTAAGACTTCATAGGATGGGGGAAATATTTTGATAAACTGTCTCGGTCTTCATCCCACTCTTGCTTTAGTGCCCTCTTTCTTTATTGCACTGGCACCCTGCTGTTTATTTTAACATTGAAAATGTAACACATTAAAGGGGGGGAAACCATTTGATTATTTTTCTTAACCAACCATTTAAATAGTGTTCTGTATTTTTTTTTAAATCATCTGAGACTTTTTCAGATCATTTCCCCCCCCCCCCCCCACAAATTCTTTAAAGGCAGATCCTGTTTTAGAACTTCAGAGTTGACATTTACATCGTCCTGACCAAGGACCGTTGTGCTTGAATGAGTCTCATTTTGAAACCCCAGCAGTAAGGAGGTTTGAAAATAGCATCCTGACCACATACAATATTGTATTTTCTTTAACTCTGACACATGAGTGTGGATGTACACACTGTTGAAAACTCACTGCTGTTCTTTTTTGTTTTTGAAGACGTGATCATTCACATGTACAGGGAGACGCAGACCTTGCCTTATATAGTTTACAGTTTAGGGGCCAGATCCTCAGCTGGTGTAAACTTTTAACTCCGTTGACTTCAATTCAGGGATGATGATTTACACTCATTGAGGACCAGCCCTATGTGTTGTGCAGAATGAATGATTCCAACCCGTGACACTACGCTGGCTGTCTGGATGCCAGACCCATGTTAAAGTGGGGCTGCAATCCTTTTCTCTTTTAGGCTGTGTCTAGATTAAAACATAGCCAACCTTTCCTAGCCTAGACATGGCCTGAGGGTTGAGTTATGTGCTTCTTACATTGCTGAAGTGTCACTGGAAGACTCCACCCAATAAGTGAGTTTTCAGGGAGGAGCTGAAGAAGAGGAGGAAGATTCTTTGGTGCCCAAGTAGAAAGAGGGAATTCCAGGCGTTTGGGGTGGCACGGAAGAAGGTGTAAAGACAAGAGGAGTGTTTAGGGGTGAGGCCTGGGCAGGTTAAAGGGAACAAGAAGGTAACAGGAAGAAATAAGAGCAGAGAGTTGGGCAGATGCAGATTTGTGTTTAGCCTGGAAGATGAAAACAAGGAGTTTGGATTTACATGTATTAATTAGCATTGTCAGTGTGCTCAGCCCGGTACAGTACATATAGCTGAAACCATTCCTTGGCCTGGAGAGTTTACAGTCTAACGATAAACACATCACAGACAGGCCACGACGAGGAAACCAGAGGTGGGGATGACTTTGTGGGGGATGACTCAGTAATTTATCAGTAATGATGAGAAGAAGCCATCCGGGGTGGGGGAGGGATTCACCCAGAGGAGTGACATGGTAACAGTGGCAGAAGCGGCAGATGATTGCAAGGGAATGAAAGGAGACGCTGGGAAATGAGAAAGCAGGAAGTTTGTGTAATGGAAGCAAGAGATGACTAAATAAACTAGGGTTAGCATGATAGAGATGGGGTGGGGAGCATGGGTTTAGAGAAGTTGTCAGAGAATCAAGAGCCTGGATGTGGAGGTGGGAATGGGGAGCTGAAGGTGACACCAAGGTATGAATCCACACTGTCCTTATTTGTGTGTGATTCCCTTCAGCAAGCAACGGAACACTTACCTCCTATATTTCACAGCTGCAGGAAGATCTACTCAACACACTAACTTGTTTTTTCTACTAGTAGTACATACCTATTCTTACAACTGAAAAGAACAGGCTGGTGTTCAGAAGATAAGTGTGTTTCACAAACACTTTGGGCCACAATCATTCCTGGTGTGACTCCATTCACTGCCATTGAGTTATCCCAGGGATCCGTTAAGTTGTCTGTCTTTTATGTTCTCCCACCCCAGCTTTGCTTAATGTCACAGATACACAGTGACAGAGTATAGATATAGATAAAAGACGATACGTATTCAGCATATTACACCTGGCCTCTTTCAAGCAGCAAGTATTGCCCTTGAATTGCATCATACTGTAACTCATGTAACATTCATTCTGGGATGCAATCAGTCATCTGCTTGTGGTATATCAATTGTGAGTTTGTTATACCACTAATTTGAATATGTTATAATCTGTTGCATGTGGGGCCATGCACTGAAAAGTTAAAAAGGGTTGTTGCTGCAGGAAATCAGTGTACAATAGGACTATCTCTGAGCAAAATTGTCAATCTCTTTAGAGGGCAAAATCTCTTTAAAAGCTTCAGTTTCTTAAAGAGGCTATTAAGGAAATTAAGTAGTCTCAGGGCATGAGATAAAAGTTCAGTCATGGATGTGAAACTGAGTTTCACCAATTTGAAATCTACTCAATATGAAAAGAGTTAAAAGTCTTTTCAGGTTCTACACCTGCCCCCAAGACTCCCTGTGGTTTTACAATCATATTTTCCTATTTTTAAAAATGTTTCTCTCTCCTTTTGCTGTGTGAAAGATTCAAAGAAACAGGAGAAGATGACTAAGTCACTGATTATAGATGAGAAGCAGTGAAACTGACTATACCCAAAGTGCTGTCAAATGCACAACGTAAACAAATGAAAAAAAAGGAGAGAAAAATATTTTTCCCCAATTGCTTTCAGTTACCGTAATCTTAGGTTTTGCACGTGGTAGCTGACAAATTTTCAAGACATACATATGACTTCTAAATTGACTGTATCTCTTTGAAAAAAAAAAACCAAAAGGAGGGGAAATGGCCCATTTTAAACAAGAAAAGGTGTAAATAGTGAGGTGCCCTAAAAACCTATACTAGGACCAGTGCTATGGAACCTTGTTTAACATTTAATGACTGGCATATTGTTGAACAGAGAAGTGGTAACATTTAGAGATGGTACAGAAATATTCAGGTGAGTCAAAGTTAGAGAATATTGAAGAACTTGAGAGGTTTGGAGATCAGGGCTTAGATTGGGGTTGGGGAAGTGGCGGTATTCTTCCAAGCTCCACCATAACATAAGCTCCACCCACGAGTCTCCATAATGAAACACTGTTCACACTAGATTTTGTGCACAAAATATGATTGTACAGCTCTCTGAGCTGCACTAGATTGGACTCCTTGAGCTTGACTTCCCCTCAATGGGGCCCATAGGCTCTGCTAAACTCCTGGGGCTGAGCTCCTTCTGACTGAGGGAAAAAAAAAAAGTGGTGATATCTCCCAAACGTCACTGACATGTGGCACAAAAATGAGAAATTGCTCACAGTAAGTTATGACCCACTGTCTCCTTTTTTACTCAGGGAATGAAATAGTTGACATTTAAATTATCATCCCTGAGTTAGTGCCTCACTGACATGAACAGGACACTTCACACCTCTCAGACCCGTTGTTCAAGGCTCTCTGCAGACATCTTTGTATTGATTATACACAGAAAGTTAAATCGGTCTGAGGTAAGGTGTGAATTTACATCACAATCGTTATACCGGTATGGCTCCCCATTTGGACACTCACATTCTGGAATAAGAATGTGTTTTTCTGGTATAACTTAAATCACTTCCAAAATGACAGAACGTAAACTGGGAAAAGTCACCTTTATTCTGTAATAAAAGTGTCTATACAGTGAGTAATACCAGTATACATAGACCAGTATAGTTTTGCCACTCAATTTCCCTGTGTAGACAAGCCCTAAATTCACATTTTTAAAGGTTTTCTTTGCAACCATATCAGCTATAGATTTACTCTTTTTTCAAATGAAAGCAGAGATTCTGGAAGACAAGATCCCAGCTTCGGAGAGGTGACAGTATGGCATAGGCCTATGGTAGGCACTGGCTGTTTCCAAGCTTTTATGTAAGGATAAAAATGTTTACGGAATACAAACCCTCATGCTTCAGGACATACAATAATCAATAATTGCCTAGAGGAATCCTCAGCAGACCCTTTAGAGCTGCTTTAAGGTCCTGGCAGCACAAAGGCACCTTAGCATATCTGCCCCAGCGATGGGTCTGAACCAAAACCACTTCAAATCTGAACATCCCCAACTATGGGAAAAGTTCATGGCTGACAAACTGGGAGGAGAATAAGGCTGAGGACAATTTCCATTTAGAGACAACCATTTATCCTGAAGGATCTCAAAGCAGTTAATAAACTATATACACACAGGAATCACTTCACGCAACACTGAAGTATAGCCACCTCTGGGGCAAAAATAGCAAGTGGTTAGCAATACCCACTACCACTTCACTACAGTTTGGGACAGAAAGTGAAGAAGAATCCCATATCCAACTGAAACTCTGGGGAGAATTTAGGGATGCAGAATTGGAATCTGGCCAACATCAAGCCCTGATAAGCTATAGCACCCTGGGTCTTTTTTGTAGGCCTCTCATCTAAATGTTGACCAGGTCCAATCCTACTTATCTTGTGAGATATAAGATTTAGCCCCATCCCATTTGAAAGTAGCAGAATTTACATCTTTGGACTCAGCGTAATGCAACGTTTCGCTCCATTCTGTGATAAGAGGGAGAAGAAATCACCCTCGAGCACTTCTTCCTGGTGTTGGATACACACCATTTCCATACTGTGATGATCTGGAGGAGAATGAAGATGGCTGTAGGCTGGACAAAGGTATCCAAATCCTTTACCAAACCCCACCTTCTCCCTCAGGCTATGTCTACTACAGCAGCAGTGCTGCTGAAGCGCTTCAGTGTAGACACTCACTATGGCGAAAGGAGGGGTTCTCTTGTAACTGTAGTTAATCCACCTCACCAAGATGCAATAGCTAGGTCGACCTAGTTCTCTCAACACCGGGGTTTAGGTTGGCATAGCTACATCTCTTAGGGGTGTGGATTTTTCACACCCATGCGACATAACTATGCCGATATCATAGATTCATAGATTCTAGGACTGGAAGGGACCTCGAGAGGTCATCGAGTCCAGTCCCCTGCCCGCATGGCAGGACCAAATACTGTCTAGACCATCCCTGATAGACATTTATCTAACCTACTCTTAAATATCTCCAGAGATGGAGATTCCACAACCTGCCTAGGCAATTTATTCTAGTGTTTAACCAACCTGACAGTTAGGAACTTTTTCCTAATGTCCAACCTAGACCTCCCTTGCTGCAGTTTAAGCCCATTGCTTCTTGTTCTATCCTTAGAGGCTAAGGTGAACAAGTTTTCTCCCTCCTCCTTATGACACCCTTTTAGATACCTGAAAACTGCTATCATGTCCCCTCTCAGTCGTCTCTTTTCCAAACTAAACAAACCCAATTCTTTCAGCCTTCCTTCATAGGTCATGTTCTCAAGACCTTTAATCATTCTTGTTGCTCTTCTCTGGACCCTCTCCAATTTCTCCACATCTTTCTTGAAATGCGGTGCCCAGAACTGGACACAATACTCCAGCTGAGGCCTAACCAGAGCAGAGTAGAGCGGAAGAATGACTTCTCGTGTCTTGCTCACAACACACCTGTTAATACATCCCAGAATCATGTTTGCCTTTTTTGCAACAGCATCACACTGTTGATGGTGTGGACCAGTCCTCAGGTTCTCTCCAGCTCAGAGATGGAACACAACTATCATGGGGAAAACAAGCCACGTGTTAGCTGTTTCCTGAGAAATGGTTAATGGGGCTCTGACATTAGATAACGGCCTGTGCTGCTAATAATACTTTGCCCTTCCACAGCAACTTTAATCAGAGGCCTTCAAACCACGTTATTAACATGAATTAATTATACTTCACAATATGCCTCTGAGGTAGACATTACCTCCATTTTATGGATGGGGAAACACAGGCACAAAGCTCATGCTTCTAGCATCATACATTATATCAGTGGCAGAACTAGGAATAAAGACCCTGATTTGTATCTACCCTAAAGCCTCTTTGTCCCACTCTGGCAGTTAAAGACAAAGCACATTATTGTATTTACACCCAATTTAAGGTCCCTACTAGAGTGGTGGAAACTGGTCTAGTGGACATGAGGCTCAGGCCCAGAATGTTTTAGACTCCTGCTTAAACTATCCTGCTCAGCTAAAAGCCTTCTCATTAAAACAGGATAAAGGGGAATTCAAAGCCATCCTACAACTTTGATGTAAACCTAAAAAAGAAGATTTTACACAAACACAATTCAGCAGCTTTCAAGCTGACTGATGTGGCTTGTGGACTGTGAGTGACTTGTACCTGACTCATTCCTGGCCATTTGTGATAGAAGCTGATGGAAAGGTGTAGCAGAAAGCAGCACCTCTTTCGCTTCTTCCTTTCTTGCCACTGGCAATGGACAGCCATTATGTTGGGGAAACTGTACCATATCCCGGGAGGGTTACTTAAGAGAGGAGGCCAGTAAACTTGTGTCACACTTATTTCTCAAGAAGGGCGCACAAGAGTGTTACTGTCATGCAGTGAAAGCAGCCCAACCATTGCCGTCCACTTGCACTCTTAGATTTGCTTAGTCATGTTTAGATGATGCGAGTGGAATTGATGACGTGGCCTGACATGCTGATGTGCCTGACAAAGATAAGTCAGGCAAGGAAGCTCTTTGTTCTCCAATTCATTTTAAGAGACTTTCACAGAACTAAAATCAAGAACCCATCATGAGACATTCAGCCTCTCTCATTTCCTCTTCTGATGACTTTGTCTGAATTAGAAACAACCACTCCAGAAGAGTCTCCTCCTGAAATTCACTTACTCAGAACATTTTGCATATATTTAAAAATAAAATGAAACAAAAAACAACAAACCCCCCACCTCACTCCTAGTGCAGTGTTTGTGTAGTGAGAATGCCGTAGTCAATTTCATCAAATGGGCAAAGATTTGTAGCGGTGATTTTTTTTTTTTGTATACATTTAAAAATCAATACAGAACGGGCACCAGCAAATTATGTTATACTTAGGATTTTCATCTTCAAAATACTTTTAAACATGAACTAATTAATCCTAACAGCTCGCCTTAGAGGGGAGGTAAGTATTATCCCCTTTTGGGTATGTCTGCACTACGAAATTAGGTCGATTTTATAGAAGTCGATTTTTAGAAATCGATTTTATACAGTCGATGTGTATATCCCCACTAAACGCATTAAGTCAGCGGAGTGCATCCTCACTACCGTGGCTAGCATTAACTCACGGAGCGTTGCACTGTGGGTAGCTATCCCACAGTTCCCGCAGTCTCCGCTGCCCATTGGAATTATGGGTTAAGCTCCCAATGCCTGATGGGGCAAAAACATTGTTGCAGGTGGTTTTGGGTACATGTCGTCTCTCTCCCCTCCTTCCCTCCCTCAATCCCTCCCTCCCTCCCTCGCTCCGTGAAAGCAACTACAGACAATCATTTCGTGCCTTTTTGCCTGGGTTACCCATGCAGATGCCATAGCACGGCAAGCATGGAGCCCGCTCAGCTCACTGCTGCTGTTGCGAGCATTGTAAACACCTCGCGCATTATACTGCAGTATGTGCAGAACCGGGCTAAGAGACGGCAGCACAAGGATGATTGTGATGAGGACATGGACACAGATGTTCCTGAAAGCACGGGCTGTGGCAATTGGGACATCATGGCAGCAGTGGGGTTGGTTGATACAGTGGAATGCCGATTCTGGGCCCGGCAAATAAGCACAGACTGGTGGGACCGCATAGTGTTGCAGGTATGGGATGATTCCCAGTAGCTGCAAAACTTTTGCATGCATAAGGCCACTTTCCTGGAACTTTGTGACTTGTTTTCCCCTGCCCTGAAGCAGAGGAATACCAAGAATAGAACTGCCCTGACTGTAGAGAAGCAAGTGGTGATAGCACTGTGGAAGCTTGCAACTCCTGACTGCTACCGCTCAGTCGGGAATCAATTTGGAGTGGGCAAATCTACTGTGGAGACTGCTGTGAGTCAAGTAGCCAATGCAATCACTGATGTTTTGCTATCAAGGGCAGTGA
>NW_020715442.1:0-7883 GCF_002925995.2 Terrapene triunguis
AGATTGTGGATTCTTGTTCTTTAGTGGATGTTTCCCTGCCCCCTCTATCACTTCCTACCTCCTGCAGCCCTGCTCTCATTCATATTGGAACTCTACTCCTGATTTAAGACTTCATAGGATGGGGGAAATATTTTGATAAACTGTCTCGGTCTTCATCCCACTCTTGCTTTAGTGCCCCCTTTCTTTATTGCACTGGCACCCTGCTGTTTATTTTAACATTGAAAATGTAACACATTAAAGGGGGGGAAACCATTTGATTATTTTTCTTAACCAACCATTTAAATAGTGTTCTGTATTTTTTTTTAAATCATCTGAGACTTTTTCAGATCATTTCCCCCCCCCCCCCCCACAAATTCTTTAAAGGCAGATCCTGTTTTAGAACTTCAGAGTTGACATTTACATCGTCCTGACCAAGGACCGTTGTGCTTGAATGAGTCTCATTTTGAAACCCCAGCAGTAAGGAGGTTTGAAAATAGCATCCTGACCACATACAATATTGTATTTTCTTTAACTCTGACATATGAGTGTGGATGTACACACTGTTGAAAACTCACCGCTGTTCTTTTTTGTTTTTGAAGACGTGATCATTCACATGTACAGGGAGACGCAGACCTTGCCTTATATAGTTTACAGTTTAGGGGCCAGATCCTCAGCTGGTGTAAACTTTTAACTCCATTGACTTCAATTCAGGGATGATGATTTACACCCATTGAGGACCAGTCCTATGTGTTGTGCAGAATGAATGATTCCAACCCGTGACACTACACTGGCTGTCTGGATGCCAGACCCATGTTAAAGTGGGGCTGCAATCCTTTTTTCTTTTAGGCTGTGTCTAGATTAAAACATAGCCAACCTTTCCTAGCCTAGACATGGCCTGAGGGTTGAGTTATGTGCTTCTTACATTGCTGAAGTGTCACTGGAAGACTCCACCCAATAAGTGAGTTTTCAGGGAGGAGCTGAAGAAGAGGAGGAAGATTCTTTGGTGCCCAAGTAGAAAGAGGGAATTCCAGGCGTTTGGGGTGGCACGGAAGAAGGTGTAAAGACAAGAGGAGTGGTTAGGGGTGAGGCTTGGGCAGGTTAAAGGGAACAAGAAGGTAACAGGAAGAAATAAGAGCAGAGAGTTGGGCAGGTGCAGATTTGTGTTTAGCCTGGAAGATGAAAACAAGGAGTTTGGATTTACATGTATTAGCATTGTCAGTGTGCTCAGCCCGGTACAGTACATATAGCTGAAGCCATTCCTTGGCCTGAAGAGTTTACAGTCTAACGATAAACACATCACAGACAGGCCACGACGAGGAAACCAGAGGTGGGGATGACTTTGTGGGGGATGACTCAGTAATTTATCAGTAATGACGAGAAGAAGCCATCCGGGGTGGGGGAGAGATTCACCCAGAGGAGTGACATGGTAACAGTGGCAGAAGCGGCAGATGATTGCAAGGGAATGAAAGGAGACGCTGGGAAATGAGAAAGCAGGAAGTTTGTGTAATGGAAGCAAGAGATGACTAAATAAACTAGGGTTAGCATGATAGAGATGGGGTGGGGAGCATGGGTTTAGAGAAGTTGTCAGAGAATCAAGAGCCTGGATGTGGAGGTGGGAATGGGGAGCTGAAGGTGACACCAAGGTATGAATCCACACTGTCCTTATTTGTGTGTGATTCCCTTCAGCAAGCAACGGAACACTTACCTCCTATATTTCACAGCTGCAGGAAGATCTACCCAACACACTAACTTGTTTTTTCTACTAGTAGTACACACCTATTCTTACAACTGAAAAGAACAGGCTGGTGTTCAGAAGATAAGTGTGTTTCACAAACACTTTGGGCCACCATCATTCCTGGTGTGACTCCATTCACTGCCATTGAGTTATCCCAGCGATCCGTTAAGTTGTCTGTCTTTTATGTTCTCCCACCCCAGCTTTGCTTAATGTCACAGATACACAGTGACAGAGTATAGATACAGATAAAAGACTATACGTATTCAGCATATTACACCTGGCCTCTTTCAAGCAGCAAGTATTGCCCTTGAATTGCATCATACTGTAACTCATGTAACATTCATTCCGGGATGCAATCAGTCATCTGCTTGTGGTATATCAATTGTGAGTTTGTTATACCACTAATTTGAATATGTTATAATCTGTTGCATGTGGGGCCATGCACTGAAAAGTTAAAAAGGGTTGTTGCTGCAGGAAATCAGTGTACAATAGGACTATCTCTGAGCAAAATTGTCAATCTCTTTAGAGGGAAAAATCTCTTTAAAACCTTCAGTTTCTTAAAGAGACTAATTAAGGAAATTAAGTAGTCTCAGGGCATGAGATAAAAGTTCAGTCATGGATGTGAAACTGAGTTTCACCAATCTGAAATCTACTCAATATGAAAAGAGTTAAAAGTCTTTTCAGGTTCTACACCTGCCCCCAAGACTCCCTGTGGTTTTACAATCATATTTTCCTATTTTTAAAAATGTTTCTCTCTCCTTTTGCTGTGTGAAAGATTCAAAGAAACAGGAGAAGATGACTAAGTCACTGATTATAGATGAGAAGCAGTGAAACTGACTATACCCAAAGTGCTGTCAAATGCACAACGTAAACAAATGAAAAAAAAGGAGAGAAAAATATTTTTCCCCAATTGCTTTCAGTTACCGTAATCTTAGGTTTTGCACGTGGTAGCTGACAAATTTTCAAGACATACATATGACTTCTAAATTGACTGTATCTGTTTGAAAAAAAAACCCCAAAAGGAGGGGAAATGGCCCATTTTAAACAAGAAAAGGTGTAAATAGTGGGGTGCCCTAAAAACCTATACTAGGACCAGTGCTATGGAACCTTGTTTAACATTTAATGACTGGCATATTGTTGAACAGAGAAGTGGTAACATTTAGAGATGGTACAGAAATATTCAGGTGAGTCAAAGTTAGAGAATATTGAGGAACTTGAGAGGTTTGGAGATCAGGGCTTAGATTGGGGTTGGGGAAGTGGTGGTATTCTTCCAAGCTCCACCATAACATAAGCTCCACCCACGTGAGTCTCCATAATGAAACACTGTTCACACTAGATTTTGTGCACAAAATATGATTGTACAGCTCTCTGAGCTGCACTAGATTGGACTCCTTGAGCTTGACTTCCACTCAGTGGGGCCCATAGGCTCTGCTAAGCTCCTGGGGCTGGGCTCCTTCTGACTGAGCAAAAAAAAAAAAAAAGTGGTGATATCTCCCAAACGTCACTGACGTGGCACAAAAATGAGAAATCGCTCACAGTAAGTTATGACCCACTGTCTCCTCTTTTACTCAGGGAATGAAATAGTTGACATTTAAATTATCATCCCTGAGTGAGTGCCTCACTGAGATGAACAGGACACTTCACAGCTCTCAGACCCGTTGTTCAAGGCTCTCTGCAGACATCTTTGTATTGATTATACACAGAAAGTTAAATCGGTCTGAGGTAAGGTGTGAATTTACACCACAATCGTTATACTGGTATGGCTCCCCATTTGGACACTCACATTCTGGAATAAGAACGTGTTTTTCTGGTATAACTTAAATCACTTCCAAAATGACAGAACGTAAACTGGGAAAAGTCACCTTTATTCTGTAATAAAAGTATCTATACAGGGAGTAATACCAGTATACATAGACCAGTATAGTTTTGCCACTCAATTTCCCTGTGTAGACAGGCCCTAAATTCACATTTTTAAAGGTTTTCTTTGTAACCATATCAGCTATAGACTTACTCTTTTTTCAAATGAAAGCAGAGATTCTGGAAGACAAGATCCCAGCTTCGGAGAGGTGACAGTATGGCATAGGCCTATGGTAGGCACTGGCTGTTTCCAAGCTTTTATGTAAGGATAAAAATGTTTACGGAATACAAACCCTCATGCTTCAGGACATACAATAATCAATAATTGCCTAGAGGAATCCTCAGCAGACCCTTTAGAGCTGCTTTAAGGTCCTGGCAGCACAAAGGCACCTTAGCATATCTGCCCCAGCGATGGGTCTGAACCAAAACCACTTCAAATCTGAACATCCCCAACTATGGGAAAAGTTCATGGCTGACAAACTGGGAGGAGAATAAGGCTGAGGACAATTTCCATTTAGAGACAACCATTTATCCTGAAGGATCTCAAAGCAGTTAATAAACTATATACACACAGGAATCACTTCACGCAACACTGAAGTATAGTCACCTCTGGGGCAAAAATAGCAAGTGGTTAGCAATACCCACTACCACTTCACTACAGTTTGGGACAGAAAGTGAAGAAGAATCCCATATCCAACTGAAACTCTGGGGAGAATTTAGGGATGCAGAATTGGAATCTGGCCAACATCAAGCCCTGATAAGCTATAGCACCCTGGGTCTTTTTTGTAGGCCTCTCATCTAAATGTTGACCAGGTCCAATCCTACTTATCTTGTGAGATATAAGATTTAGCCCCATCCCATTTGAAAGTAGCAGAATTTACATCTTTGGACTCAGCGTAATGCAACGTTTCGCTCCATTCTGTGATAAGAGGGAGAAGAAATCACCCTCGAGCACTTCTTCCTGGTGTTGGATACACACCATTTCCATACTGTGATGATCTGGAGGAGAATGAAGATGGCTGTAGGCTGGACAAAGGTATCCAAATCCTTTACCAAACCCCACCTTCTCCCTCAGGCTATGTCTACTACAGCAGCAGTGCTGCTGAAGCGCTTCAGTGTAGACACTCACTATGGCGAAAGGAGGGGTTCTCTTGTAACTGTAGTTAATCCACCTCACCAAGATGCAATAGCTAGGTCGACCTAGTTCTCTCAACACCGGGGTTTAGGTTGGCATAGCTACATCTCTTAGGGGTGTGGATTTTTCACACCCATGCGACATAACTATGCCGATATCATAGATTCATAGATTCTAGGACTGGAAGGGACCTCGAGAGGTCATCGAGTCCAGTCCCCTGCCCGCATGGCAGGACCAAATACTGTCTAGACCATCCCTGATAGACATTTATCTAACCTACTCTTAAATATCTCCAGAGATGGAGATTCCACAACCTGCCTAGGCAATTTATTCTAGTGTTTAACCAACCTGACAGTTAGGAACTTTTTCCTAATGTCCAACCTAGACCTCCCTTGCTGCAGTTTAAGCCCATTGCTTCTTGTTCTATCCTTAGAGGCTAAGGTGAACAAGTTTTCTCCCTCCTCCTTATGACACCCTTTTAGATACCTGAAAACTGCTATCATGTCCCCTCTCAGTCGTCTCTTTTCCAAACTAAACAAACCCAATTCTTTCAGCCTTCCTTCATAGGTCATGTTCTCAAGACCTTTAATCATTCTTGTTGCTCTTCTCTGGACCCTCTCCAATTTCTCCACATCTTTCTTGAAATGCGGTGCCCAGAACTGGACACAATACTCCAGCTGAGGCCTAACCAGAGCAGAGTAGAGCGGAAGAATGACTTCTCGTGTCTTGCTCACAACACACCTGTTAATACATCCCAGAATCATGTTTGCCTTTTTTGCAACAGCATCACACTGTTGATGGTGTGGACCAGTCCTCAGGTTCTCTCCAGCTCAGAGATGGAACACAACCATCATGGGGAAAACAAGCCACGTGTTAGCTGTTTCCTGAGAAATGGTTAATGGGGCTCTGACATTAGATAACGGCCTGTGCTGCTAATAATACTTTGCCCTTCCACAGCAACTTTAATCAGAGGCCTTCAAACCACGTTATTAACATGAATTAATTATACTTCACAATATGCCTCTGAGGTAGACATTACCTCCATTTTATGGATGGGGAAACACAGGCACAAAACTCATGCTTCTAGCATCATACATTATATCAGTGGCAGAACTAGGAATAAAGACCCTGATTTGTATCTACCCTAAGGCCTCTTTGTCCCACTCTGGCAGTTAAAGACAAAGCACATTATTGTATTTACACCCAATTTAAGGTCCCTACTAGAGTGGTGGAAACTTGTCTAGTGGACATGAGGCTCAGGCCCAGAATGTTTTAGACTCCTGCTTAAACTATCCTGCCCAGCTAAAAGCCTTCTCATTAAAACAAGATAAAGGGGAATTCAAAGCCATCCTACAACTTTGATGTAAACCTAAAAAAGAAGATTTTACACAATCACAATTCAGCAGCTTTCAAGCTGACTGATGTGGCTTGTGGACTGTGAGTGACTTGTACCTGACTCATTCCTGGCCATTTGTGATAGAAGCTGATGGAAAGGTGTAGCAGAAAGCAGCACCTCTTTCGCTTCTTCCTTTCTTGCCACTGGCAATGGACAGCCATTATGTTGGGGAAACTGTACCATATCCCGGGAGGGTTACTTAAGAGAGGAGGCCAGTAAACTTGTGTCACACTTATTTCTCAAGAAGGGCGCACAAGAGTGTTACTGTCATGCAGTGAAAGCAGCCCAACCATTGCCGTCCACTTGCACTCTTAGATTTGCTTAGTCATGTTTAGATGATGCGAGTGGAATTGATGACGTGGCCTGACATGCTGATGTGCCTGACAAAGATAAGTCAGGCAAGGAAGCTCTTTGTTCTCCAATTCATTTTAAGAGACTTTCACAGAACTAAAATCAAGAACCCATCATGAGACATTCAGCCTCTCTCATTTCCTCTTCTGATGACTTTGTCTGAATTAGAAACAACCACTCCAGAAGAGTCTCCTCCTGAAATTCACTTACTCAGAACATTTTGCATATATTTAAAAATAAAATGAAACAAAAAACAACAAAACCCCCACCTCACTCCTAGTGCAGTGTTTGTGTAGTGAGAATGCCGTAGTCAATTTCATCAAATGGGCAAAGATTTGTAGCGGTGATTTTTTTTTTTGTATACATTTAAAAATCAATACAGAACGGGCACCAGCAAATTATGTTATACTTAGGATTTTCATCTTCAAAATACTTTTAAACATGAACTAATTAATCCTAACAGCTCGCCTTAGAGGGGAGGTAAGTATTATTCCCTTTTGGGTAAGTCTGCACTACGAAATTAGGTCGATTTTATAGAAGTAGATTTTTAGAAATCGATTTTATACAGTCGATGTGTATATCCCCACTAAGCGCATTAAGTCAGCGGAGTGCGTCCTCACTACCGTGGCTAGCATCAACTCACGGAGCGTTGCACTGTGGGTAGCTATCCCACAGTTCCCGCAGTTTCCGCTGCCCATTGGAATTATGGGTTAAGCTCCCAATGCCTGATGGGGCAAAAACATTGTTGCAGGTGGTTTTGGGTACATGTCGTCACTCTCCCCTCCTTTCCTCCCTCCATCCCTCCCTCCCTCCCTCCGTGAAAGCAACTACAGACAATCATTTCGTGCCTTTTTGCCTGGGTTACCCATGCAGATGCCATAGCACGGCAAGCATGGAGCCCGCTCAGCTCACTGCTACTGTTGCGAGCATTGTAAACACCTCGCGCATTATACTGCAGTATGTGCAGAACCGGGCTAAGAGACAGCAGCACAAGGATGATTGTGATGAGGACATGGACACAGATGTTCCTGAAAGCACGGGCTGTGGCAATTGGGACATCATGGCAGCAGTGGGGCTGGTTGATACAGTGGAATGCCAATTCTGGGCCCGGCAAATAAGCACAGACTGGTGGGACCGCATAGTGTCGCAGGTATAGGATGATTCCCAGTAGCTGCGAAACTTTCGCATGCATAAGGCCACTTTCCTGGAACTTTGTGACTTGTTTTCCCCTGCCCTGAAGCAGAGGAATACCAAGAATAGAACTGCCCTGACTGTAGAGAAGCAAGTGGTGATAGCACTGTGGAAGCTTGCAACTCCTGACTGCTACCGGTCAGTCGGGAATCAATTTGGAGTGGGCAAATCTACTGTGGAGACTGCTGTGAGTCAAGTAGCCAATGCAATCACTGATGTTTTGCTATCAAGGGCAGTGA
>NW_020715443.1:0-8697 GCF_002925995.2 Terrapene triunguis
CAAGTAGCCAATGCAATCACTGATGTTTTGCTATCAAGGGCAGTGACTCTGGGAAATGTGGAGGTCATACTGGATGGCTTTGCTGCAATGGGTTTCCCTAACTGTGGTGAGGCGATAGACGGAACGCATATCCCCATCTTGGCACCAGACCACCTTGCCAACCAGTACATAAACTGCAAGGGGTACTTCTCAATGGTGCTACAAGCACTGGTGGATCACAAGGGACGTTTTACCGACATCAACGTGGGATGGCTGGGAAAGGTACATGACGCTCGCATCTTTAGGAACTCCGGGCTGTTTGAGCAGCTGCAAGAAGGGACTTACTTCGCAGATGAGAAAATTACCGTTGGGGATGTTGAAATGCCAATAGTTATCCTTGGGGACCCAGCCTACCCCTTGCTCCCATGGCTCATGAAGCCATACACAGGCAGCCTGGACAGTAGTAAGGAGCTGTTCAACTATAGGCTGAGCAAATGCAGAATGGTGGTAGAATGTGTCTTTGGACATTTAAAAGTTTGCTGAAGTTGTTTGCTGACTAGGTTAGATCTCAGCACAACCAACATTCCCATTGTTATTACTGATTGCTGTGTGCTGCATAATATCTGTGAGAGTAAGGGGGAGATGTTTATGGCAGGGTGGGAGGTTGAGGCAAATCGCCTGGCCGCTGATTATGTGCAGCCAGACACCAGGGCGATTAGAAGAGCGCAGCAGGGCGCACTGCGCATCAGAGAGGCTTTGAAAACCAGTTTCATCACTGACCAGGCTACGGTGTGACAGTTCTGTGTGCGAACCCGCCCACTTTGTTGATTTTAACTCCCTGTAAGCCAACCACCCTCCCCCCTTCGATCACAGCAGGCAAAGGAAATAAAGTCACCATTGTTTTGAAACTATGCATTCTTTCTTTATTAATTTAAAAAAAGAGAGATAACTGATAAGGTATCCCGGGTGGGGTTGGGGAGGAGGGGAGGAGGGAAGAACAAGGCCACATTGCTTATTGTAGCCACACTACAATTCAAAACTGTTTGAATGACAGCCTTCTGTTGCTTGGGCCATCCTCTGGAGTGGAGTGGCTGGGTGCCCGGAGCCTCTCCCCGCACCCAGCGTTCTTGGGCATCTGGGTGAGGAGGATATGGAACTTGGGGAGGAGGGCAGGCGGTTGTACAGTGGATGCAGCGGCGGTCTGTGCTCTTGTTGGCTTTCCTGCAGCTCCACCAGATACCTGAGCATGTCTGTTTGCTCCTCCATTAGCCTCAGCATTGCATCCTGCCTCTTCTCATCGCGCTCACTTAATGATTTCCTGGACTCTGCCACTGAATGCCTCCATGCATTCAGCTGTGCCCTATCAGTGCGGGAGGACTGCATGAGCTCAGAAAACATGTCATCGCGAGTGCGTTTTTTTCGTCTTCTAATCTGCGATAACCTCAAGGATGGAGATGATATGGGGAGCATAGAAACATTTGCACCTGCGGGCGGATAAAAAGGGAGAGTAAAATTTAAGATGATACATTTCGTAGAACAAAAGGAAGACTCTTTCACAATGAATCAAGAAATTCACAGCAGACAGCACATGTGCTTTAGGTACAAGGTCGCATTTTGAATTCGCAACAGAATTCGGTTTCTAGGCAGCCATAACATGTGGGAATGTTTTCAAAATGCAGCGCCCTCCTTTCCCATAGCAAGCAATGCTGGTTGAGTTTGCCATTTAAAAGGAGGGGCTGTGGTTTTCGGGTGGATGTGCAGCACACCCCTCCCCTCCGCGTGGCTATTGGGGATGATTCCTTCACCCCTCTCGTCGCCGCGAGGGTATTCTCAGGGATGATCCCTTTTAGCCAAGCGCAAACAGCCCAGCAGGAACGGGGTCCTTTTACTGTTCCCTTACAAAAATTCCCCTATTTCAACCAGGTGACCACGAATGATATTACTCTCCTGAGGCTAACACAGAAAGATATAGACCGAATATTGCTTGAATGAGACCAAAACCCAGGACCATTCACTGCCATGCTTTGTGCTGCAATGATTCCAGACTACTTGCTACTGGCTTGGCGTGGTAAAGTGTCCTACCATGGAGGACGAAATAAGGCAGCCTTCCCCAGAATCCTTCTGCAAAGGCTTTCAGAATACCTCCAGGAGAGCTTCATGGAGATGTCCCTGAAGGATTCCTGCTCCATCCCCAGACACGTTAACAGACTTTTCCAGTAGCTGTACTGGCCGCGAATGCATCCCAAGTCTTCAGGGCATTAAACACTATTGCTTTTAAACCCTGTACTGTAGTTACAAATGTGCACTCACCAGAGGGGCCTTCTCCACCTTCAGGGTTGGGGATCCCACCTTGGGCGGGTATTGGCTCCAGGGTGATGAAAAGGTCCTGGCTGCTGGGGACAATGGATTCACCACTTGCCTGCTGCGCATGCTCATCCTCCTCCTCTTCCTCATCCACAAAATCCTCCTCCCTGTTGCGTGAGACTCCCCCCTTGCAGGTGTCCACGGACAGTGGTGGGATAGTGGTAGGGTCCCCCCCTAGAATGCCATGCAGCTGATCATAGAAGTGGCATGTATGGGGCTCTGACCCAGAGCAATCGTTTGCCTCCTTTGTCTTTTAGTAGGCTTGCCTGAGCTTCTTGACTTTCACGTGGCACTGCTGTGTGTCCCTGTTGTAGCCTCTGTCCATCATGCCCTGTGTGATTTTGGCATATATATTAGCATTTCTTCTTTTTGATCGGAGTTCTGCCTGCACAGATTCTTCTCCCCATACAGCAATCAGATCCAGTGTCTCCCGTTCACTCCATGCTGGAGCTCGTTTGCGATTCTGGGGGGACTGCATGGTCACCTGTGCTGCTGAGCTCGCCACGCTGACCAAACAGGAAATGAAATTCAAAAGTTCCTGGGGCTTTTCCTGTGTACCTGGCTAGTGCATTGGAGTTGAAAGTGCTATCCAGAGCGGTCACATTGGAGCACTCTGGGATAGTTCCCGGAGGCCAATAACGTCGATTTTTGTCCGCACTACCCCAAATTCGACCCAGCAAGGTCGATTTTAGCGCTACTCCCCTCGCTGGGGAGGAGTACAGAAATCGATTTTAACAGCCCTTTAGGTCGACGGAACGGAGTTGCTTGTGTAGACGCATTCATTATAAAATCGACCTAACACGGCTAAATTCAACCTAACCCTGTAGTGTAGACCAGGGCTTTGTCAGTAAAGGCGGAACATGGGAAACCCCAAAGAAATACTTCACCCACTGTATCCTCCACTATAAAACCCATGAGAGTTACAGATTTGTTTGTTACTGTCTGAGCTGAAGTAACAAGAATATGTTGTAAGCAGGGCGCAGTTGCAGCTTCAGCTGTCCCCAGGACCGGCAGGATGTGGTTTTATCTTGGGAATTTTCTGTTCTGCACCTTCAGGTTATATATTGTGACTCTTCTCCAAACATTGAGAAAAGGCAAGAACATGTTGGTGTGTGTAATCAGGTAAAAATGAAATGAACTCTATTCACTTTGCAAGTTACAAACCATTCCCAAAGGATTTTAGTTTAAGAAAAAGAAAGAAGTGCTCCTAGATAGCTTATTTCTCTGATTCTTTAACCACAAAAGAGTCCACTGTGAACAGCATTACATAGGATAATGGCAAGAGTTTAGCCATCATGATAAAAGGTGAAGCCAGCTATAGTTTTTTCCACAGTCGAATAACAATGGATTACTATAATAAATAATAATACTTTGCACTTACTTAGCCCTTTCTTCTAAAAACAACCCTTCATGACCATTGATGAATTAAACCACACAATGTCCCGTGGAGATGAGTACAGTAACTCCTAACATAACATCGCCCCCGTTAACGTTGTTTCGTTGCTGATCAATTAGGGAACAAGCTTGTTTAAAGTTGCGCAATGCTTCCTTATAACGTCACTTGGCAGCCGCCTGCTTTGTCCACTGCTTGCAGGATTCTCTGGAAGAGCAGCCCCTCCTTGTGGGAATAGAACCGGGGGGGCCAGCAGCCCCCCCCATCAGCTCCCCTAAATTCCCTGTAAGGTATGTGGCTCCGCAGCTGCCCAGCCGCAGTTCAGCTGTCCCTCCCCCCACTGCCATCCTGCTCCTGCCCTGCCCTCTGCCTTGGAGCTGCTCCCCGGAGCTTCCTGCTTGCTGGGGGAGGAGGGGAAAGGGGTGCTGATATCAGGATGCACCCGCCCTGCTCCATACCCCCTCTCCACAAAGCAGAGGAGGGGGACAGGGCTCAGGGACAGAAAGGAGGGAGCTTGCTGGAAGCTGTTGCTTCCTGTCTGAACTGGCTGATCTGCTTAAAAGGGCAATGTACTTGAAGTGGGGTCAGCGTACTTAAAGCGGCAATGCACATCTCTCTCACTCATGCACGCACTCCCCAGCACTTTGGAAAGTCAGCACCAGTGCAGCCATCATGTGCTGTCAGGAGGAGGGAGTGGTGCGCTCCAGCTGGATAGTGTGGGCTCATCATCATGTTCAGGTTTTGCAGCGAAGTGTTTGCAGCTACTGCCCTGCATCTGTTGTGTTTCCTCCCTCCTGCCTCAGGCCAGGCTGCCTTGTAGAGTGTGAGGCTACATTAACAATAGCATATTAACCCTTGAGGGCTCAGCCGAGTGTTAGTTCATCATTTAACAGCAAGGCATTCCCTGGGAAATAGTCCGCCCTCTTACTCCACCACCTTAACCAAGCTTCACAATCATCATTGCTGTGTACAAGCTTAAACTGTTTGTTTAAAACTGTTTAAAAATTATACTGTATATGTACATAACAGGGCCACCCAGAGGATTCAGGGGGCCTGGGGCAAAGCAATTTCAGGGGCCCCTTCCATTAAAAAAAGTTGCAATACTATAGTAACATGTATTTGGAAATGTAAAAAATAACCAGTGAAATACATTCAAAAATTAATTTGTAATAATTTGAAAATACACTAAATACATTATTTAAAAACATTAAATGCTTTAATGGTATGTATACATTTGCAATTACATAATGGGCTGTCGCTGGGTGATGGTGATGGTTGGTGCCAATGGGCTGTCGCTGCCTGGGGGTGGTGCTGCTGTTGCCCGGGGCTGGGTGGGGAGCTGGGCTCTGGGTTGGGGGGTGCGTGGCTCACAGGGGCTGGACTCAGGGCTGTGGGGAGATGGGGTCAGGGGGGTGTCCGGCTCAGAGGGGCTGAGCTCGGAGCTGGGGGTCAGGGCTGTGGGGGGATGGGGTCAGGGGGGTGTCTGGCTCAGAGGGGCTGGGCTCAGAACTGGGGGTCAGGGCTCTGGAGGGATGGGGTCAGGGGGGTGTCCAGCTCAGAGGGGCTGGGCTCGGAGCTGGGGGTCTGGGCTGTGAGGGGATGGGGTCGGGGGGGTGCCCAGCTCAGAGAGGCTGGGCTCGGAGCTGGGGGTCAGGGCTGTGGGGAATGGGGTCGGGGGGGGTGCCCAGTCCCAGCCCCTTACCATGCGGCTTACCCCCTCTCCCGGAGCCTCAGCGCGCCGTGTCCAGGAGTGGCCCCGGACAGTGCTGCAGCTGCGTGGTGTCTCCAGCGGGGCCTGAGTTCCCCCCGCTCGGCCACAGCTCGCAGCCCCGCCCCCTTACCAGCTGAGACGCCGGGAGATGGGGGAAGACGGAGGCAGGGGGAGCTTCTGACATACTCGTGGGGGCCCCTGCGGGATCCGGGGCCTGGGGCAAATTGCCCCACTTGCCCCTCCCCGGGCAGCCCTGGTACATAATGTCTTTTGTCAGGTGAAAAAAATTTCCCTGGAACCTAACCCCCCCTATTTACATTAATTCTTATGGGGAAATTGCATTTGCTTAACATCGTTTTGCATAAAGTTGCATTTTTCAGGAACATAACTACAACGTTAAGTGAGGAGATATTGTATTTTCCCCACTTTAAGACTGTATCTACACTAAGGGGACTCTAGTGGCACAGCTGTGGTGCTGTAGCAATACTGGCGTAACCCCAGATGGTAGATGCAGCCTACAGCAATGGAAGGGGTTTTCCGTAGCTGTAGGAACACGACCTCCCTGAGCAAAGGTAGCTAGGTTAATGGAAGCATTTTTCTGTCAACCTGGTTGCATCTACACCAGAAGTTAGGTTGGCATAGTGACAGCACTCAAGAATGTGGATTTTTCACACCGCTAAGCGCTGCAGCTATGTCTGCTTAAATATAAAGTGTAGCTCAGGCCTAAGAGATAGAGAAACATAAAAGGACTAAGTGATGTGCCCAGGGTCACAGATGAAGTCTTTAGCACAGTCTGGATTAGAACCCCCAAGAGTCATGCCGCCTTGTCCTCTGCACGATATCACATTCCCACTCAGCTCTCCTTTGCAACAATGCTCGCTGTGTGTGTGAAGCAGGGGAGAGAATAGCTCAGTGGTTTGAGCATTGGCCTGCTAGGACCTGGGGGCAGCAGGCTAAACCCAGGGTTATGAGTTCAATCCTTGAGGGGGCCATTTAGGGATTTGGGGCAAAAATCTGCCTGGCGATTGGTCCCCCTTTGAATAGGGGGCTGGACTAGATGACCTCTGAGGTCCCTTCCAACCCTGACATTCTATGAAAAAAAATAAATCTTTTTAGCCATTTTGAACAGATCATGAAGAGGTTGATTGTCAGCAACCATCTGGGTAGAGACTCTTTTTGTTCCCCTCTGAGTTAGTGAGCTAATTTGAAAGTTATGCTCCTATTTTTCCTTATACAAAGGTTCTCAGGCAAGAAATTCCACCGGATCTGATACTGAGCCCAGCCAAGAAAACAATTCAAGCGCTGGCAAGAAGCAAGATTTCCGGAGCGCACAAAGTCCAAACCTCCCTAATGGTAATGAACTTCCTGATCGAATGGCCATCACTAAGTGATGAGGAAAGAGAGGGTGGCCTGGTACCACACAATACTGGCATAACTCAGAGCACTGAGACATTCATCACCCTGTAAGAGATTGGGAAGGAGAAGTTAACCCTGTACTTGGGGCTGAAGCCTCTCATCCTGCCCAAAAATCTCATTATTATTCATCATTATTTGTATTATGGTGGCACCTAGGTGCCCTGGTCATGGAGCAGGGTCTCACCGTGCTAGGAGCTGGACAAACAGAACAAAGAGATGGTCCCTGCCCCAAGAAGTTTAAAATCGAAGTGAATAGTTTTGCATAGAGAATCTTCATGGGGTGAGAGAATGGGATCCACAGGTTTTAAGGCTCTATGGGTAGGACTGCAGCCCATGGTCTGTAGCAGCATCAAGGCCTGCTGGATCCCCACTATACAAGGGGTGGGTTTGGTTAGAGATCCACCTACTAGACTCCTCCTTCCACTGGCATGCCACTAACTCACACCTAAAGCCCTCCAGCCCAGGGGTTAGTGTGCTGTCAGTAGTAGGGTTACCATATTTCCACAATAAAAAAAGAGGACACTGGGAGGGGGGGGGAAGCCCCGCCCTTGCCCCACCCCGCTCTCATCCACTCCCTCCCACTTCCCACCCCCTGACTGCCCCCCTCAGAACCCCAACCCCCCTGCTTCTTGTCCCCTGACTGTCCCCTGCTGAGAACCCCCCACCCTAACTGCCCCCCTAGGACCCTACCTGTCCCCTGACTGCCCCGACCCTTATCCACTCGCATGGGTGGCAGGGTTGTAGAAATTTTGGTGGTGCCTAGAACCCCCTCCCCCACCTGCCTAAGGCTCTGGGAGGGGGGTTGGGTGGGGGGAGGAGATCTGGGGTGCAGGTCCTGGGCTGGGGATTAGGGTGCAGGAGGGGTGCAGGGTGCAGGCTCTGGGATAGAGTTTGGGTGCTGGGTGCAGGCTCCGGGGTGGGGCAGGTGTGGGTGTGCAGGAGGGGGTGAGGGGTGCAGGCTCTGGGATGGAGTTTGGGGGTGGAAGGCAGTGCAAAGGGAGGGGGTGCAGGCTTTGGGAGGGAGTGTGAGGGCAGGACGGGGTGTGTGAGAAGGGGGAGGGGGTTTGGGAGGGAGTTTGGGGATAGGAGAGGATGAAGGGGTGAGGGCTGTGGGTCTGAGGATGAGGGGTTCATGATGCAGGAGGGGGCTCAGGGATGGAGCAGAGGATTAGGGTGTGGGGGAATGAGGGCTCTGGCTGGGGATGGAGGGTTCATGATGCAGGAGGAGGCTCAGGGCTGGGGCAGAGGATTAGGGTGCGGGGGGATGAGGACTCGGGCTGGGGATGAGGGGCTCATGATTCAGGAGGAGGCTCAGGGCTGGGGCAGAGGATTAGGGTGTGGGGGGATGACGGCTGGGGCTGAGGGGTTTGGGGCGTTGGAGAGGCTCAGGGCTAGGGTGGAAGGGCAGGGTAAGGGCAGCCTGTCTTCCCATTAGTGGATGGGGGATGCTAGGACCCGGGGGCAGCAGACAGCAGTTGCTGCTGGCTCTGGCAGTACAAGCAGGCAAGGGAGAGGCAGGCGGGGGTGGCCTACGGGGGAGGGGACGTGCGGAGGGGAGGTGGCAGGTGGAGGCCGGGGACCCATCCAACACTCCCCCGCTCCCTGACTGCCCCCCCTGGACTCCCCTTACCATTCTGGCTCCACGTGTAGGCAAAACACGCTGCCCGGTGGGTCGGTTTGTGTGTTACACAGGGCTGCAGACAGAGGGAGGGGGGAGCAGGGGAGGGCTCTGGCTGCTGGAGGCCAATGGGAGCAGCTCAATCGGCCCAGCAGCCCAATCAGCAGCCGCACTCTGCATGGAAGGGAGGGAGGGAGGGAGGCGAGGGAGAAAAAA
>NW_020715444.1:0-1503 GCF_002925995.2 Terrapene triunguis
GGAAATATGGACGGATGGTAACCCTAGTCAGTAGCCTCCCAATCCAGGGTTTCTGTGGCACAGTAGAACCACACAAGTTCCTCTGCCTCTCAGGGGTATGCCTCCATCAATGGAAAAATGTGTCCACAAGCATTGGTGAGGGTGAGACATGCCACTGCCCCTGTGCCACCGGGGGTTACATTGCGTCACCTGGTGCTATAGAGGTTCAGAATAACCCAAAACGATGGTGATTGTCAGGCCCCTGGAGGATAAACAGAAGTGACCAGGGTTTAACCCTGGGGATTACGCCACTTTGTCACAAGTTCAGGCTGAAGGGATTTTCCTCTTTCATGTAGGTGGAGTAGGTCATCAACTCGGTGTCCTCATATTAGTCCCCTGTCAGCAAAGAATCATAGATCCATAGGGTTAGAAGGGACCTCAAGGGTCATCTAGTCTAACCCCTGCCAAGTTGCAGCATTTGGTGTGTCTAAACCATTCAAGACAGCTGGCCATCCAGCCTCCTTTGGAAAACCGCCAGTGAGGGAGTTTCCACCAGGGCCGGCTCCAGGCACCAGCGGAGGAATCACGTGCCTGGGGCGGCACATGCTAAGGGGCGGCATTCCGTCCATTCTTGGGGCGGCACAGTCTGGGCGGCTTTATTTATTTTATTTTATTTTTTTGCTTGGGGCAGCAAAAATGGTAGAGGTGGCCCTGGTTTCCACAACCTCCTTAGGTCTTGCCTCCTTAGGTCTTGTGAATAGTTCCACTGAAGTTCAATGGAACCACTCAAGCTTAAAGCTAAGCATGTGCTTAAAGGCTTAGCTGAATCAGGGCCATTGTGAAAGGACTGAACCCCCACATTTATACGTCGCTGTGTCACATTTGGTAGTAGCAAGGAGTGCCGTGCCAAAGGGCAAGTGCAATTCAGCATTCCCAGGTGACCTCAAACAAGCAATTATGTCTCACTGCAGGCATACACCTCTTCCCCGGGGTCTCTGTGGAGGAGCTTGACAATCAGAGGCTCTCCTTACCCCCCAAGCAGAAGAGAACATGTGGTTATGAGCCTGACCACAGAAGCACATGAGATGGTCACCAAGGCAGACAGGGAAGTGGAGTTCATTCCCCTACACCGTTTCTAGGGTCTTGTCTACACTGGCATTTTCCAGGAAATCTCCTCATGTCGCATTGCCACCATTGCAGTTCTATCAGTGATAGCAACAGCAAGAGTTGAACTGTAGAGTGGCTGAACTGAAAAATGAAAAGTAAAATTCTTTGTGTTTCAAAACCCAACTGATTTTTTTCCTCATCAAAATGAAAAAATTAAAAAAAAAAATTAAAAATGGTGTGGGTCGAATGAAAACGAAACAGTTAATTTCTAAACGAAATGTCAAAACAAAACATTTAGACTTTTTTGAAAAAAAAATTCATTTTTTATTTAGCCAAAACTATTTGACCCGAATTCACAAATAATGTTGGCTACTTGGCAACCACATTTTTCAGCAAATTTAGTATTTACCAAACAAA
>NW_020715445.1:0-8765 GCF_002925995.2 Terrapene triunguis
GCTGGGAAATGTGAAGGTCATACTGGATGGCTTTGCTGCAATGGGTTTCCCTAACTGTGGTGAGGCGATAGACGGAACGCATATCCCCATCTTGGCACCAGACCACCTTGCCAACCAGTACATAAACTGCAAGGGGTACTTCTCAATGGTGCTACAAGCACTGGTGGATCACAAGGGACGTTTTACCGACATCAACGTGGGATGGCCGGGAAAGGTACATGACGCTCGCATCTTTAGGAACTCCGGGCTGTTTGAGCAGCTGCAAGAAGGGACTTACTTCCCAGACGAGAAAATTACCATTGGGGATGTTGAAATGCCAATAGTTATCCTTGGGGACCCAGCCTACCTCTTGCTCCCATGGCTCATGAAGCCATACACAGGCAGCCCCTGGACAATAGTAAGGAGCTGTTCAACTATAGGCTGAGCAAATGCAGAATGGTGGTAGAATGTGTCTTTGGACATTTAAAAGTTTGCTGAAGCTGTTTGCTGACTAGGTTAGATCTCAGCACAACCAACATTCCCATTGTTATTACTGATTGCTGTGTGCTGCATAATATCTGTGAGAGTAAGGGGGAGATGCTTATGGCAGGGTGGGAGGTTGAGGCAAATCGCCTGGCCGCTGATTACGCGCAGCCAGACACCAGGGCGATTAGAAGAGTGCAGCAGGGCGCACTGCGCATCAGAGAGGCTTTGAAAACCAGTTTCATCACTGACCAGGCTACGGTGTGACAGTTCTGTGTGCGAACCCGCCCACTTTGTTGATTTTAACTCCCTGTAAGCCAACCACCCTCCCCCCTTCGATCACAGCAGGCAAAGGAAATAAAGTCACCATTGTTTTGAAACTATGCATTCTTTCTTTATTAATTTTAAAAAAGAGAGATAACTGATAAGGTATCCCGGGTGGGGTTGGGGAGGAGGGGAGGAGGGCAGAACAAGGCCACGTTGCTTATTGTAGCCACACTACAATTCAAAACTGTTTGAATGACAGCCTTCTGTTGCTTGGGCCATCCTCTGGAGTGGAGTGGCTGGGTGCCCGGAGCCTCTCCCCCCACCCAGCGTTCTTGGGCGTCTGGGTGAGGAGGATATGGAACTTGGGGAGGAGGGCAGGCGGTTGTACAGTGGATGCAGCGGCGGTCTGTGCTCTTGTTGGCTTTCCTGCAGCTCCACCAGATACCTGAGCATGTCTGTTTGCTCCTCCATTAGCCTCAGCATTGCATCCTGCCTCTTCTCATCGCGCTCACTTAATGATTTCCTGGACTCTGCCACTGAATGCCTCCATGCATTCAGCTGTGCCCTATCAGTGCGGGAGGACTGCATGAGCTCAGAAAACATGTCATCGCGAGTGCGTTTTTTTCGTCTTCTAATCTGCGATAACCTCAAGGACGGAGATGATATGGGGAGCATAGAAACATTTGCACCTGCGGGGGGATAAAAAGGGAGAGTAAAATTTAAGATGATACATTTCTGAGAACAAAAGGAAGACTCTTTCACAGTGAATCAAGAAATTCACAGCAGACAGCACAGGTGCTTTAGGTACAAGGTCGCATTTTGCCTTTTTTATTGAGCGTCTGCCGGTATGGTGACACATCATACACGGCTGGGCAACAGAATTTGGTTTCCAGGCAGCCATAGTAAGTCAAAGGTTTGGCTTCTAACGCCTTCATAACATGTGGGAATGTTTTCAAAATGCAGCGCCCTCCTTTCCCATAGCAAGCAATGCTGGTTGAGTTTGCCATTTAAAAGGAGGGGCTGTGGTTTTCGGGTGGATGTGCAGCACACCCCTCCCCTCCGCGTGGCTATTGGGGATGATTCCTTCACCCCTCTCATCGCCGCGAGGGTATTCTCAGGGATGATCCCTTTTAGCCAAGCGCAAACAGCCCAGCAGGAACGGGGTCCTTTTACTGTTCCCTTACAAAAATTCCCCTTTTTCAACCAGGTGACCACGAATGATATCACTCTCCTGAGGCTAACACAGAAAGATATAGACCGAATATTGCTTGAATGAGACCAAAACCCAGGACCATTCACTGCCATGCTTTGTGCTGCAATGATTCCAGACTACTGGCTACTGGCTTGGCGTGGTAAAGTGTCCTACCGTGGAGGATGAAATAAGGCAGCCTTCCCCAGAATCCTTCTGCAAAGGCTTTCAGAATACCTCCAGGAGAGCTTCATGGAGATGTCCCTGAAGGATTCCTGCTCCATCCCCAGACACGTTAACAGACTTTTCCAGTAGCTGTACTGGCCGCGAATGCATCCCAAGTCTTCAGGGCATTAAACACTATTGCTTTTAAACCCTGTACTGTAGTTACAAATGTGCACTCACCAGGGGGGCCTTCTCCACCTTCAGGGTTGGGGATCCCACCTTGGGAGGGTATTGGCTCCAGGGTGATGAAAAGGTCCTGGCTGCTGGGGACAATGGATTCACCGCTTGCCTGCTGCGCATGCTCATCCTCCTCCTCTTCCTCATCCACAAAATCCTCCTCCCTGTTGCGTGAGACTCCCCCCTTGCAGGTGTCCACGGACAGTGGTGGGGTAGCGGTAGGGTCCCCCCCTAGAATGCCATGCAGCTGATCATAGAAGTGGCATGTATGGGGCTCTGACCCAGAGCAATCGTTTGCCTCCTTTGTCTTTTAGTAGGCTTGCCTGAGCTTCTTGACTTTCACGCGGCACTGCTGTGTGTCCCTGTTGTAGCCTCTGTCCATCATGCCCTGTGTGATTTTGGCATATATATTAGCATTTCTTCTTTTTGATCGGAGTTCTGCCTGCACAGATTCTTCTCCCCATACAGCAATCAGATCCAGTGTCTCCCGTTCGCTCCATGCTGGAGCTCGTTTGGGATTCTGGGGGGACTGCATGGTCACTTGTGCTGCTGAGCTCGCCACGCTGACCAAACAGGAAATGAAATTCAAAAGTTCCTGGGGCTTTTCCTGTGTACCTGGCTAGTGCATCGGAGTTGAAAGTGCTATCCAGAGCGGTCACATTGGAGCACTCTGGGATAGTTCCCGGAGGCCAATAACGTCGATTTTTGTCCGCACTACCACAAATTCGACCCAGCAAGGTCGATTTTAGCGCTACTCCCCTCGCTGGGGAGGAGTACAGAAATCGATTTTAACAGCCCTTTAGGTCGACGGAACGGAGTTGCTTGTGTAGACGCATTCATTATAAAATCGACCTAACACGGCTAAATTCAACCTAACCCTGTAGTGTAGACCAGGGTTTGTCAGTAAAGGCGGGACATGGGAAGCCCCAAAGAAATACTTCACCCACTGTATCCTCCACTATAAAACCCATGAGAGTTACAGATTTGTTTGTTACTGTCTGAGCTGAAGTAACAAGGATATGTTGTAAGCAGGGCGCAGTTGCAGCTTCAGCTGTCCCCAGGACCGGCAGGATGTGGTTTTATCTTGGGAATTTTCTGTTCTGCACCTTCAGGTTATATATTGTGACTCTTCTCCAAACATTGAGAAAAGGCAAGAACATGTTGGTGTGTGTAATCAGGTAAAAATGAAATGAACTGTATTCACTTTGCAAGTTACAAATCACTCCCAAAGGATTTTAGTTTAAGAAAAAGAAAGAAGTGCTCCTAGATAGCTTATTTCTCTGATTCTTTAACCACAAAAGAGTCCACTGTGAACAGCATTACATAGGATAATGGCAAGAGTTTAGCCATCATGATAAAAGGTGAAGCCAGCTATAGTTTTTTCCACAGTCGAATAACAATGGATTACTATAATAAATAATAATACTTTGCACTTACTTAGCCCTTTGTTCTAAAAACAACCCTTCATGACCATTGATGAATTAAGCCACACAATGTCCCGTGGAGATGAGTACAGTAACTCCTAACATAACATCGCCCCCGTTAACGTTGTTTCGTTGCTGATCAATTAGGGAACAAGCTTGTTTAAAGTTGCGCAATGCTTCCTTATAACGTCACTTGGCAGCCGCCTGCTTTGTCCACTGCTTGCAGGATTCTCTGGAAGAGCAGCCCCTCCTTGTGGGGATAGAACCGGGGGGGCCAGCAGCCCCCCCCCATCAGCTCCCCTAAATTCCCTGTAAGGTATGTGGCTCCGCAGCTGCCCAGCCGCAGTTCAGCTGTCCCTCCCCCCACTGCCATCCTGCTCCTGCCCTGCCCTCTGCCTTGGAGCTGCTCCCCGGAGCTTCCTTCTTGCTGGGAGAGGGGGGGAGAGGGGTGCTAATATCAGGATACACCCCCCCCCCGCTCCATACCCCCTCTCCACAAAGCAGAGGAGGGGGACAGGGCTCAGGGACAGAAAGGAGGGAGCTTGCTGGAAGCTGTTACTTCCTGTCTGATCTGCTTAAAAGGGCAACATACTTGAAGTGGGGTCAGCGTACTTAAAGGGGAAATGCACATCTCTCTCACTCATGCACGCACTCCCCAGCACTTTGGAAAGTCAGCACCAGTGCAGCCATCATGTGCTGTCAGGAGGAGGGAGTGGTGCGCTCCAGCTGGATAGTGTGGGCTCATCATCATGTTCAGGTTTTGCAGCGAAGTGTTTGCAGCTACTGCCCTGCATCTGTTGTGTTTCCTCCCTCCTGCCTCAGGCCAGGCTGCCTTGTAGAGTGTGAGGCTACATTAACAACAGCATATTAACCCTTGAGGGCTCAGCTGAGTGCTAGTTCATCATTTAGCAGCAAGGCATTCCCTGGGAAATATCCCATCCTCTGACTCCACCACCTCAACCAAACTTCACAATCATTCATTGCTGTGTACAAGCTTAAACTGTTTGTTTAAAACTGTTTAAAAATTATACTGTATATGTACATAACAGGGCCACCCAGAGGATTCAGGGGGCCTGGGGCAAAGCAATTTCGGGGGCCCCTTCCATTAAAAAAAGTTGCAATACTATAGTAACATGTATTTGGAAATGTAAAAAATAACCAGTGAAATACATTCAAAAATTAATTTGTAATAATTTGAAAATACACTAAATACATTATTTAAAAACATTAAATGCTTTAATGGTATGTATACATTTGCAATTACATACTGGGCTGTCGCTGGGTGATGGTGATGGTTGGTGCCAATGGGCTGTCGCTGCCTGGGGGTGGTGCTGCTGTTGCCCGGGGCTGGGTGGGGAGCTGGGCTCTGGGTTGGGGAGTGCGTGGCTCACAGGGGCTGGACTCAGGGCTGTGGGGAGATGCGGTCAGGGGGGTGTCCGGCTCAGAGGGGCTGAGCTCGGAGCTGGGGATCAGGGCTGTGGGGGGATGGGGTCAGGGGGGTGTCCGGCTCAGAGGGGCTGGGCTCAGAACTGGGGGTCAGGGCTGTGGGGGGATGGGGTCAGGGGGGTGTCCAGCTCAGAGGGGCTGGGCTCGGAGCTGGGGGTCAGGGCTGTGGGGAATGGGGTTGGGGGGGTGCCCGGTCCCAGCCCCTTACCATGCGGCTTACCCCCTCTCCCGGAGCCTCAGCGCGCCGTGTCCAGGAGCGGCCCCGGACAGTGCCGCAGCTGCATGGTGTCTCCAGCGGGGCCTGAGTTCCCCCCGCTCGGCCGCAGCTCGCAGCCCCGCCCCCTTACCAGCTGAGACACCGGGAGATGGGGGAAGACGGAGGCAGGGTGAGCCTCCGACATACTCGTGGGGGCCCCTGCGGGGTCCGGGGCCTGGAGCAAATTGCCCCACTTGCCCCTCCCCGGGCAGCCCTGGTACATAATGTCTTTTGTCAGGTGAAAAAAATTTCCCTGGAACCTAACCCCCCCTATTTACATTAATTCTTATGGGGAAATTGCATTTGCTTAACATCGTTTTGCATAAAGTTGCATTTTTCAGGAACATAACTACAACGTTAAGTGAGGAGATATTGTATTTTCCCCACTTTAAGACTGTATCTACACTAAGGGGACTCTAGTGGCACAGCTGTGGTGCTGTAGCTATACTGGCGTAACCCCAGATGGTAGATGCAGCCTACAGCAATGGAAGGGGTTTTCCGTAGCTGTAGGAACATGACCTCCCTGAGCAAAGGTAGCTAGGTTAATGGAAGCATTTTTCTGTCAACCTGGTTGCATCTACACCAGAAGTTAGATTGGCATAGTGACAGCACTCAAGAATGTGGATTTTTCACACCGCTGAGTGCTGCAGCTATGTCTGCTTAAATATAAAGTGTAGCCCAGGCCTAAGAAAGAGAGAAACATAAAAGGACTAAGTGATGTGCCCAGGGTCACAGATGAAGTCTTTAGCACAGTCTGGATTAGAACCCCCAAGAGTCATGCCGCCTTGTCCTCTGCACGATATCACATTCCCACTCAGCTCTCCTTTGCAACAATGCTCGCTGTGTGTGTGAAGCAGGGGAGAGAATAGCTCAGTGGTTTGAGCATTGGCCTGCTAGGACCTGGGGGCAGCAGGCTAAACCCAGGGTTATGAGTTCAATCCTTGAGGGGGCCATTTAGGGATTTGGGGCAAAAATCTGCCTGGCGATTGGTCCCCCTTTGAATAGGGGGCTGGACTAGATGACCTCTGATGTCCCTGACATTCTATGAAAAAAAATAAATCTTTTTAGCCATTTTGAACAGATCATGAAGAGGTTGATTGTCAGCAATCATCTGGGTAGAGACTCTTTTTGTTCCCCTCTGAGTTAGTGAGCTAATTTGAAAGTTATGCTCCTATTTTTCCTTATACAAAGGTTCTCAGGCAAGAAATTCCACTGGATCTGATACTGAGCCCAGCCAAGAAAACAATTCAAGCGCTGGCAAGAAGCAAGATTTCCGGAGCACACAAAGTCCAAACCTCCCTAATGGTAACGTACTTCCTGATCGAATGGCCATCACTAAGTGATGAGGAAAGAGAGGGTGGCCTGGTACCACACAATACTGGCATAACTCAGAGCACTGAGACATTTATCACCCTGTAAGAGATTGGGAAGGAGAAGTTAACCCTGTACTTGGGGCTGAAGCCTCTCATCCTGCTCAAAAATCTCATTATTATTCATCATTATTTGTATTATGGTGGCACCTAGGTGCCCCGGTCATGGAGCAGGGTCTCACCGTGCTAGGCACTGGACAAACACACAACAAAGAGATGGTCCCTGCCCCAAGAAGTTTAAAATCAAAGTGAATAGTTTTGCATAGAGAATCTTCATGGGGTGAGAGAATGGGATCCACAGGTTTTAAGGCTCTATGGGTAGGACTGCAGCCCATGGTCTGTAGCAGCATCAAGGCCTGCTGGATCCCCACTATACAAGGGGTGGGTTTGGTTAGAGATCCACCTACTAGACTCCTCCTTCCACTGGCATGCCACTAACTCACACCTAAAGCCCTCCAGCCCAGGGGTTAGTGTGCTGTCAGTAGTAGGGTTACCATATTTCCACAATAAAAAAAGAGGACACTGGGGGGGGGGGAAGCCCCGCCCTTGCCCCGCCCCGCTCTCATCCACTCCCTCCCACTTCCCACCCCCTGACTGCCCCCCTCAGAACCCCAACCCCCCTGCTTCTTGTCCCCTGACTGCCCCCTGCTGAGAACCCCCCACCCTACCTGCCCCCCTAGGACCCTACCTGTCCCCTGACTGCCCCGACCCTTATCCACTCGGATGGGTGGCAGGGTTGTAGAAATTTTGGTGGTGCCCAGAAACCCCCCCCCCACCTGCCTAAGGCTCTGGGAGGGGGGTTGGGTGGGGGGAGGAGGTCTGGGGTGCAGGTCCTGGGCTGGGGATTAGGGTGCAGGAGGGGTGCAGGGTGCAGGCTCTGGGATAGAGTTTGGGTGCTGGGTGCAGGCTCCGGGCTGGGGCAGGGGGTGGGTGTGCAGGAGGGGGTGAGGGGTGCAGGCTCTGGGATGGAGTTTGGGGGTGGGAGGCAGTGCAAAGGGAGGGGGTGCAGGCTTTGGGAGGGAGTTTGAGGGCAGGAGGGGGTGTGTGGGAAGGGGGGAGGGGGTTTGGGAGGGAGTTTGGGGATAGGAGGGGATGCAGGGGTGAGGGCTGTGGGTCTGAGGATGAGGGGTTCATGATGCAGGAGGGGGCTCAGGGATGGAGCAGAGGATTAGGGTGTGGGGGAATGAGGGCTCTGGCTGGGGATGGGGGGTTCATGATGCAGGAGGAGGCTCAGGGCTGGGGCAGAGGATTAGGGTGCAGGGGGATGAGGGCTCTGGCTGGGGCTGGGGATGAGGGGCTCATGATTCAGGAGGAGGCTCAGGGCTGGGGCAGAGGATTAGGGTGCGGGGGGATGAGGGCTGGGGCTGGGGGGTTTGGGGCGTTGGAGAGGCTCAGGGCTAGGGTGGAAGGGCAGGGTAAGGGCAGCCTGTCTTCCCATTAGTGGATGGGGGATGCTAGGACCCGGGGGCAGCAGACAGCAGTTGCTGCTGGCTCTGGCAGTACAAGCAGGCAAGGGAGAGGCAGGCAGGGGGGGCCTACGGGGGAGGGGACGCGCGGAGGGGGGGTGGCAGGTGGAGGCTGGGGACCCATCCAACACTCCCCCGCTCCCTGACTGCCCCCCCTGGACTCCCCTTACCATTCTGGCTCCACGTGTAGGCAAAACGCTGCCCGGTGGGTCGGTTTGTGTGTTACACAGGGCTGCAGACAGAGGGAGGGGGGAGCAGGGGAGGGCTCTGGCTGCTGGAGGCCAATGGGAGCAGCTCAATCGGCCCAGCAGCCCAATCAGCAGCCGCACTCTGCATGGAAGGGAGGGAGGGAGGGAGGCGAGGGAGAAAAAAACCCCGGACATTTTAACCTTGTTACCAATTCCTCCCGGACGGCTATTTAGAGACGCAAAAGCCGGACATGTCCGGGGAAATATGGACGGATGGTAACCCTAGTCAGTAGCC
>NW_020715446.1:0-8765 GCF_002925995.2 Terrapene triunguis
GCTGGGAAATGTGAAGGTCATACTGGATGGCTTTGCTGCAATGGGTTTCCCTAACTGTGGTGAGGCGATAGACGGAACGCATATCCCCATCTTGGCACCAGACCACCTTGCCAACCAGTACATAAACTGCAAGGGGTACTTCTCAATGGTGCTACAAGCACTGGTGGATCACAAGGGACGTTTTACCGACATCAACGTGGGATGGCCGGGAAAGGTACATGACGCTCGCATCTTTAGGAACTCCGGGCTGTTTGAGCAGCTGCAAGAAGGGACTTACTTCCCAGACGAGAAAATTACCATTGGGGATGTTGAAATGCCAATAGTTATCCTTGGGGACCCAGCCTACCTCTTGCTCCCATGGCTCATGAAGCCATACACAGGCAGCCCCTGGACAATAGTAAGGAGCTGTTCAACTATAGGCTGAGCAAATGCAGAATGGTGGTAGAATGTGTCTTTGGACATTTAAAAGTTTGCTGAAGCTGTTTGCTGACTAGGTTAGATCTCAGCACAACCAACATTCCCATTGTTATTACTGATTGCTGTGTGCTGCATAATATCTGTGAGAGTAAGGGGGAGATGCTTATGGCAGGGTGGGAGGTTGAGGCAAATCGCCTGGCCGCTGATTACGCGCAGCCAGACACCAGGGCGATTAGAAGAGTGCAGCAGGGCGCACTGCGCATCAGAGAGGCTTTGAAAACCAGTTTCATCACTGACCAGGCTACGGTGTGACAGTTCTGTGTGCGAACCCGCCCACTTTGTTGATTTTAACTCCCTGTAAGCCAACCACCCTCCCCCCTTCGATCACAGCAGGCAAAGGAAATAAAGTCACCATTGTTTTGAAACTATGCATTCTTTCTTTATTAATTTTAAAAAAGAGAGATAACTGATAAGGTATCCCGGGTGGGGTTGGGGAGGAGGGGAGGAGGGCAGAACAAGGCCACGTTGCTTATTGTAGCCACACTACAATTCAAAACTGTTTGAATGACAGCCTTCTGTTGCTTGGGCCATCCTCTGGAGTGGAGTGGCTGGGTGCCCGGAGCCTCTCCCCCCACCCAGCGTTCTTGGGCGTCTGGGTGAGGAGGATATGGAACTTGGGGAGGAGGGCAGGCGGTTGTACAGTGGATGCAGCGGCGGTCTGTGCTCTTGTTGGCTTTCCTGCAGCTCCACCAGATACCTGAGCATGTCTGTTTGCTCCTCCATTAGCCTCAGCATTGCATCCTGCCTCTTCTCATCGCGCTCACTTAATGATTTCCTGGACTCTGCCACTGAATGCCTCCATGCATTCAGCTGTGCCCTATCAGTGCGGGAGGACTGCATGAGCTCAGAAAACATGTCATCGCGAGTGCGTTTTTTTCGTCTTCTAATCTGCGATAACCTCAAGGACGGAGATGATATGGGGAGCATAGAAACATTTGCACCTGCGGGGGGATAAAAAGGGAGAGTAAAATTTAAGATGATACATTTCTGAGAACAAAAGGAAGACTCTTTCACAGTGAATCAAGAAATTCACAGCAGACAGCACAGGTGCTTTAGGTACAAGGTCGCATTTTGCCTTTTTTATTGAGCGTCTGCCGGTATGGTGACACATCATACACGGCTGGGCAACAGAATTTGGTTTCCAGGCAGCCATAGTAAGTCAAAGGTTTGGCTTCTAACGCCTTCATAACATGTGGGAATGTTTTCAAAATGCAGCGCCCTCCTTTCCCATAGCAAGCAATGCTGGTTGAGTTTGCCATTTAAAAGGAGGGGCTGTGGTTTTCGGGTGGATGTGCAGCACACCCCTCCCCTCCGCGTGGCTATTGGGGATGATTCCTTCACCCCTCTCATCGCCGCGAGGGTATTCTCAGGGATGATCCCTTTTAGCCAAGCGCAAACAGCCCAGCAGGAACGGGGTCCTTTTACTGTTCCCTTACAAAAATTCCCCTTTTTCAACCAGGTGACCACGAATGATATCACTCTCCTGAGGCTAACACAGAAAGATATAGACCGAATATTGCTTGAATGAGACCAAAACCCAGGACCATTCACTGCCATGCTTTGTGCTGCAATGATTCCAGACTACTGGCTACTGGCTTGGCGTGGTAAAGTGTCCTACCGTGGAGGATGAAATAAGGCAGCCTTCCCCAGAATCCTTCTGCAAAGGCTTTCAGAATACCTCCAGGAGAGCTTCATGGAGATGTCCCTGAAGGATTCCTGCTCCATCCCCAGACACGTTAACAGACTTTTCCAGTAGCTGTACTGGCCGCGAATGCATCCCAAGTCTTCAGGGCATTAAACACTATTGCTTTTAAACCCTGTACTGTAGTTACAAATGTGCACTCACCAGGGGGGCCTTCTCCACCTTCAGGGTTGGGGATCCCACCTTGGGAGGGTATTGGCTCCAGGGTGATGAAAAGGTCCTGGCTGCTGGGGACAATGGATTCACCGCTTGCCTGCTGCGCATGCTCATCCTCCTCCTCTTCCTCATCCACAAAATCCTCCTCCCTGTTGCGTGAGACTCCCCCCTTGCAGGTGTCCACGGACAGTGGTGGGGTAGCGGTAGGGTCCCCCCCTAGAATGCCATGCAGCTGATCATAGAAGTGGCATGTATGGGGCTCTGACCCAGAGCAATCGTTTGCCTCCTTTGTCTTTTAGTAGGCTTGCCTGAGCTTCTTGACTTTCACGCGGCACTGCTGTGTGTCCCTGTTGTAGCCTCTGTCCATCATGCCCTGTGTGATTTTGGCATATATATTAGCATTTCTTCTTTTTGATCGGAGTTCTGCCTGCACAGATTCTTCTCCCCATACAGCAATCAGATCCAGTGTCTCCCGTTCGCTCCATGCTGGAGCTCGTTTGGGATTCTGGGGGGACTGCATGGTCACTTGTGCTGCTGAGCTCGCCACGCTGACCAAACAGGAAATGAAATTCAAAAGTTCCTGGGGCTTTTCCTGTGTACCTGGCTAGTGCATCGGAGTTGAAAGTGCTATCCAGAGCGGTCACATTGGAGCACTCTGGGATAGTTCCCGGAGGCCAATAACGTCGATTTTTGTCCGCACTACCACAAATTCGACCCAGCAAGGTCGATTTTAGCGCTACTCCCCTCGCTGGGGAGGAGTACAGAAATCGATTTTAACAGCCCTTTAGGTCGACGGAACGGAGTTGCTTGTGTAGACGCATTCATTATAAAATCGACCTAACACGGCTAAATTCAACCTAACCCTGTAGTGTAGACCAGGGTTTGTCAGTAAAGGCGGGACATGGGAAGCCCCAAAGAAATACTTCACCCACTGTATCCTCCACTATAAAACCCATGAGAGTTACAGATTTGTTTGTTACTGTCTGAGCTGAAGTAACAAGGATATGTTGTAAGCAGGGCGCAGTTGCAGCTTCAGCTGTCCCCAGGACCGGCAGGATGTGGTTTTATCTTGGGAATTTTCTGTTCTGCACCTTCAGGTTATATATTGTGACTCTTCTCCAAACATTGAGAAAAGGCAAGAACATGTTGGTGTGTGTAATCAGGTAAAAATGAAATGAACTGTATTCACTTTGCAAGTTACAAATCACTCCCAAAGGATTTTAGTTTAAGAAAAAGAAAGAAGTGCTCCTAGATAGCTTATTTCTCTGATTCTTTAACCACAAAAGAGTCCACTGTGAACAGCATTACATAGGATAATGGCAAGAGTTTAGCCATCATGATAAAAGGTGAAGCCAGCTATAGTTTTTTCCACAGTCGAATAACAATGGATTACTATAATAAATAATAATACTTTGCACTTACTTAGCCCTTTGTTCTAAAAACAACCCTTCATGACCATTGATGAATTAAGCCACACAATGTCCCGTGGAGATGAGTACAGTAACTCCTAACATAACATCGCCCCCGTTAACGTTGTTTCGTTGCTGATCAATTAGGGAACAAGCTTGTTTAAAGTTGCGCAATGCTTCCTTATAACGTCACTTGGCAGCCGCCTGCTTTGTCCACTGCTTGCAGGATTCTCTGGAAGAGCAGCCCCTCCTTGTGGGGATAGAACCGGGGGGGCCAGCAGCCCCCCCCCATCAGCTCCCCTAAATTCCCTGTAAGGTATGTGGCTCCGCAGCTGCCCAGCCGCAGTTCAGCTGTCCCTCCCCCCACTGCCATCCTGCTCCTGCCCTGCCCTCTGCCTTGGAGCTGCTCCCCGGAGCTTCCTTCTTGCTGGGAGAGGGGGGGAGAGGGGTGCTAATATCAGGATACACCCCCCCCCCGCTCCATACCCCCTCTCCACAAAGCAGAGGAGGGGGACAGGGCTCAGGGACAGAAAGGAGGGAGCTTGCTGGAAGCTGTTACTTCCTGTCTGATCTGCTTAAAAGGGCAACATACTTGAAGTGGGGTCAGCGTACTTAAAGGGGAAATGCACATCTCTCTCACTCATGCACGCACTCCCCAGCACTTTGGAAAGTCAGCACCAGTGCAGCCATCATGTGCTGTCAGGAGGAGGGAGTGGTGCGCTCCAGCTGGATAGTGTGGGCTCATCATCATGTTCAGGTTTTGCAGCGAAGTGTTTGCAGCTACTGCCCTGCATCTGTTGTGTTTCCTCCCTCCTGCCTCAGGCCAGGCTGCCTTGTAGAGTGTGAGGCTACATTAACAACAGCATATTAACCCTTGAGGGCTCAGCTGAGTGCTAGTTCATCATTTAGCAGCAAGGCATTCCCTGGGAAATATCCCATCCTCTGACTCCACCACCTCAACCAAACTTCACAATCATTCATTGCTGTGTACAAGCTTAAACTGTTTGTTTAAAACTGTTTAAAAATTATACTGTATATGTACATAACAGGGCCACCCAGAGGATTCAGGGGGCCTGGGGCAAAGCAATTTCGGGGGCCCCTTCCATTAAAAAAAGTTGCAATACTATAGTAACATGTATTTGGAAATGTAAAAAATAACCAGTGAAATACATTCAAAAATTAATTTGTAATAATTTGAAAATACACTAAATACATTATTTAAAAACATTAAATGCTTTAATGGTATGTATACATTTGCAATTACATACTGGGCTGTCGCTGGGTGATGGTGATGGTTGGTGCCAATGGGCTGTCGCTGCCTGGGGGTGGTGCTGCTGTTGCCCGGGGCTGGGTGGGGAGCTGGGCTCTGGGTTGGGGAGTGCGTGGCTCACAGGGGCTGGACTCAGGGCTGTGGGGAGATGCGGTCAGGGGGGTGTCCGGCTCAGAGGGGCTGAGCTCGGAGCTGGGGATCAGGGCTGTGGGGGGATGGGGTCAGGGGGGTGTCCGGCTCAGAGGGGCTGGGCTCAGAACTGGGGGTCAGGGCTGTGGGGGGATGGGGTCAGGGGGGTGTCCAGCTCAGAGGGGCTGGGCTCGGAGCTGGGGGTCAGGGCTGTGGGGAATGGGGTTGGGGGGGTGCCCGGTCCCAGCCCCTTACCATGCGGCTTACCCCCTCTCCCGGAGCCTCAGCGCGCCGTGTCCAGGAGCGGCCCCGGACAGTGCCGCAGCTGCATGGTGTCTCCAGCGGGGCCTGAGTTCCCCCCGCTCGGCCGCAGCTCGCAGCCCCGCCCCCTTACCAGCTGAGACACCGGGAGATGGGGGAAGACGGAGGCAGGGTGAGCCTCCGACATACTCGTGGGGGCCCCTGCGGGGTCCGGGGCCTGGAGCAAATTGCCCCACTTGCCCCTCCCCGGGCAGCCCTGGTACATAATGTCTTTTGTCAGGTGAAAAAAATTTCCCTGGAACCTAACCCCCCCTATTTACATTAATTCTTATGGGGAAATTGCATTTGCTTAACATCGTTTTGCATAAAGTTGCATTTTTCAGGAACATAACTACAACGTTAAGTGAGGAGATATTGTATTTTCCCCACTTTAAGACTGTATCTACACTAAGGGGACTCTAGTGGCACAGCTGTGGTGCTGTAGCTATACTGGCGTAACCCCAGATGGTAGATGCAGCCTACAGCAATGGAAGGGGTTTTCCGTAGCTGTAGGAACATGACCTCCCTGAGCAAAGGTAGCTAGGTTAATGGAAGCATTTTTCTGTCAACCTGGTTGCATCTACACCAGAAGTTAGATTGGCATAGTGACAGCACTCAAGAATGTGGATTTTTCACACCGCTGAGTGCTGCAGCTATGTCTGCTTAAATATAAAGTGTAGCCCAGGCCTAAGAAAGAGAGAAACATAAAAGGACTAAGTGATGTGCCCAGGGTCACAGATGAAGTCTTTAGCACAGTCTGGATTAGAACCCCCAAGAGTCATGCCGCCTTGTCCTCTGCACGATATCACATTCCCACTCAGCTCTCCTTTGCAACAATGCTCGCTGTGTGTGTGAAGCAGGGGAGAGAATAGCTCAGTGGTTTGAGCATTGGCCTGCTAGGACCTGGGGGCAGCAGGCTAAACCCAGGGTTATGAGTTCAATCCTTGAGGGGGCCATTTAGGGATTTGGGGCAAAAATCTGCCTGGCGATTGGTCCCCCTTTGAATAGGGGGCTGGACTAGATGACCTCTGATGTCCCTGACATTCTATGAAAAAAAATAAATCTTTTTAGCCATTTTGAACAGATCATGAAGAGGTTGATTGTCAGCAATCATCTGGGTAGAGACTCTTTTTGTTCCCCTCTGAGTTAGTGAGCTAATTTGAAAGTTATGCTCCTATTTTTCCTTATACAAAGGTTCTCAGGCAAGAAATTCCACTGGATCTGATACTGAGCCCAGCCAAGAAAACAATTCAAGCGCTGGCAAGAAGCAAGATTTCCGGAGCACACAAAGTCCAAACCTCCCTAATGGTAACGTACTTCCTGATCGAATGGCCATCACTAAGTGATGAGGAAAGAGAGGGTGGCCTGGTACCACACAATACTGGCATAACTCAGAGCACTGAGACATTTATCACCCTGTAAGAGATTGGGAAGGAGAAGTTAACCCTGTACTTGGGGCTGAAGCCTCTCATCCTGCTCAAAAATCTCATTATTATTCATCATTATTTGTATTATGGTGGCACCTAGGTGCCCCGGTCATGGAGCAGGGTCTCACCGTGCTAGGCACTGGACAAACACACAACAAAGAGATGGTCCCTGCCCCAAGAAGTTTAAAATCAAAGTGAATAGTTTTGCATAGAGAATCTTCATGGGGTGAGAGAATGGGATCCACAGGTTTTAAGGCTCTATGGGTAGGACTGCAGCCCATGGTCTGTAGCAGCATCAAGGCCTGCTGGATCCCCACTATACAAGGGGTGGGTTTGGTTAGAGATCCACCTACTAGACTCCTCCTTCCACTGGCATGCCACTAACTCACACCTAAAGCCCTCCAGCCCAGGGGTTAGTGTGCTGTCAGTAGTAGGGTTACCATATTTCCACAATAAAAAAAGAGGACACTGGGGGGGGGGGAAGCCCCGCCCTTGCCCCGCCCCGCTCTCATCCACTCCCTCCCACTTCCCACCCCCTGACTGCCCCCCTCAGAACCCCAACCCCCCTGCTTCTTGTCCCCTGACTGCCCCCTGCTGAGAACCCCCCACCCTACCTGCCCCCCTAGGACCCTACCTGTCCCCTGACTGCCCCGACCCTTATCCACTCGGATGGGTGGCAGGGTTGTAGAAATTTTGGTGGTGCCCAGAAACCCCCCCCCCACCTGCCTAAGGCTCTGGGAGGGGGGTTGGGTGGGGGGAGGAGGTCTGGGGTGCAGGTCCTGGGCTGGGGATTAGGGTGCAGGAGGGGTGCAGGGTGCAGGCTCTGGGATAGAGTTTGGGTGCTGGGTGCAGGCTCCGGGCTGGGGCAGGGGGTGGGTGTGCAGGAGGGGGTGAGGGGTGCAGGCTCTGGGATGGAGTTTGGGGGTGGGAGGCAGTGCAAAGGGAGGGGGTGCAGGCTTTGGGAGGGAGTTTGAGGGCAGGAGGGGGTGTGTGGGAAGGGGGGAGGGGGTTTGGGAGGGAGTTTGGGGATAGGAGGGGATGCAGGGGTGAGGGCTGTGGGTCTGAGGATGAGGGGTTCATGATGCAGGAGGGGGCTCAGGGATGGAGCAGAGGATTAGGGTGTGGGGGAATGAGGGCTCTGGCTGGGGATGGGGGGTTCATGATGCAGGAGGAGGCTCAGGGCTGGGGCAGAGGATTAGGGTGCAGGGGGATGAGGGCTCTGGCTGGGGCTGGGGATGAGGGGCTCATGATTCAGGAGGAGGCTCAGGGCTGGGGCAGAGGATTAGGGTGCGGGGGGATGAGGGCTGGGGCTGGGGGGTTTGGGGCGTTGGAGAGGCTCAGGGCTAGGGTGGAAGGGCAGGGTAAGGGCAGCCTGTCTTCCCATTAGTGGATGGGGGATGCTAGGACCCGGGGGCAGCAGACAGCAGTTGCTGCTGGCTCTGGCAGTACAAGCAGGCAAGGGAGAGGCAGGCAGGGGGGGCCTACGGGGGAGGGGACGCGCGGAGGGGGGGTGGCAGGTGGAGGCTGGGGACCCATCCAACACTCCCCCGCTCCCTGACTGCCCCCCCTGGACTCCCCTTACCATTCTGGCTCCACGTGTAGGCAAAACGCTGCCCGGTGGGTCGGTTTGTGTGTTACACAGGGCTGCAGACAGAGGGAGGGGGGAGCAGGGGAGGGCTCTGGCTGCTGGAGGCCAATGGGAGCAGCTCAATCGGCCCAGCAGCCCAATCAGCAGCCGCACTCTGCATGGAAGGGAGGGAGGGAGGGAGGCGAGGGAGAAAAAAACCCCGGACATTTTAACCTTGTTACCAATTCCTCCCGGACGGCTATTTAGAGACGCAAAAGCCGGACATGTCCGGGGAAATATGGACGGATGGTAACCCTAGTCAGTAGCC
>NW_020715447.1:0-8698 GCF_002925995.2 Terrapene triunguis
CAAGTAGCCAATGCAATCACTGATGTTTTGCTATCAAGGGCAGTGACTCTGGGAAATGTGGAGGTCATACTGGATGGCTTTGCTGCAATGGGTTTCCCTAACTGTGGTGAGGCGATAGACGGAACGCATATCCCCATCTTGGCACCAGACCACCTTGCCAACCAGTACATAAACTGCAAGGGGTACTTCTCAATGGTGCTACAAGCACTGGTGGATCACAAGGGACGTTTTACCGACATCAACGTGGGATGGCTGGGAAAGGTACATGACGCTCGCATCTTTAGGAACTCCGGGCTGTTTGAGCAGCTGCAAGAAGGGACTTACTTCGCAGATGAGAAAATTACCGTTGGGGATGTTGAAATGCCAATAGTTATCCTTGGGGACCCAGCCTACCCCTTGCTCCCATGGCTCATGAAGCCATACACAGGCAGCCTGGACAGTAGTAAGGAGCTGTTCAACTATAGGCTGAGCAAATGCAGAATGGTGGTAGAATGTGTCTTTGGACATTTAAAAGTTTGCTGAAGTTGTTTGCTGACTAGGTTAGATCTCAGCACAACCAACATTCCCATTGTTATTACTGATTGCTGTGTGCTGCATAATATCTGTGAGAGTAAGGGGGAGATGTTTATGGCAGGGTGGGAGGTTGAGGCAAATCGCCTGGCCGCTGATTATGTGCAGCCAGACACCAGGGCGATTAGAAGAGCGCAGCAGGGCGCACTGCGCATCAGAGAGGCTTTGAAAACCAGTTTCATCACTGACCAGGCTACGGTGTGACAGTTCTGTGTGCGAACCCGCCCACTTTGTTGATTTTAACTCCCTGTAAGCCAACCACCCTCCCCCCTTCGATCACAGCAGGCAAAGGAAATAAAGTCACCATTGTTTTGAAACTATGCATTCTTTCTTTATTAATTTAAAAAAAGAGAGATAACTGATAAGGTATCCCGGGTGGGGTTGGGGAGGAGGGGAGGAGGGAAGAACAAGGCCACATTGCTTATTGTAGCCACACTACAATTCAAAACTGTTTGAATGACAGCCTTCTGTTGCTTGGGCCATCCTCTGGAGTGGAGTGGCTGGGTGCCCGGAGCCTCTCCCCGCACCCAGCGTTCTTGGGCATCTGGGTGAGGAGGATATGGAACTTGGGGAGGAGGGCAGGCGGTTGTACAGTGGATGCAGCGGCGGTCTGTGCTCTTGTTGGCTTTCCTGCAGCTCCACCAGATACCTGAGCATGTCTGTTTGCTCCTCCATTAGCCTCAGCATTGCATCCTGCCTCTTCTCATCGCGCTCACTTAATGATTTCCTGGACTCTGCCACTGAATGCCTCCATGCATTCAGCTGTGCCCTATCAGTGCAGGAGGACTGCATGAGCTCAGAAAACATGTCATCGCGAGTGCGTTTTTTTCGTCTTCTAATCTGCGATAACCTCAAGGATGGAGATGATATGGGGAGCATAGAAACATTTGCACCTGCGGGCGGATAAAAAGGGAGAGTAAAATTTAAGATGATACATTTCGTAGAACAAAAGGAAGACTCTTTCACAATGAATCAAGAAATTCACAGCAGACAGCACATGTGCTTTAGGTACAAGGTCGCATTTTGAATTCGCAACAGAATTCGGTTTCTAGGCAGCCATAACATGTGGGAATGTTTTCAAAATGCAGCGCCCTCCTTTCCCATAGCAAGCAATGCTGGTTGAGTTTGCCATTTAAAAGGAGGGGCTGTGGTTTTCGGGTGGATGTGCAGCACACCCCTCCCCTCCGCGTGGCTATTGGGGATGATTCCTTCACCCCTCTCGTCGCCGCGAGGGTATTCTCAGGGATGATCCCTTTTAGCCAAGCGCAAACAGCCCAGCAGGAACGGGGTCCTTTTACTGTTCCCTTACAAAAATTCCCCTATTTCAACCAGGTGACCACGAATGATATTACTCTCCTGAGGCTAACACAGAAAGATATAGACCGAATATTGCTTGAATGAGACCAAAACCCAGGACCATTCACTGCCATGCTTTGTGCTGCAATGATTCCAGACTACTTGCTACTGGCTTGGCGTGGTAAAGTGTCCTACCATGGAGGACGAAATAAGGCAGCCTTCCCCAGAATCCTTCTGCAAAGGCTTTCAGAATACCTCCAGGAGAGCTTCATGGAGATGTCCCTGAAGGATTCCTGCTCCATCCCCAGACACGTTAACAGACTTTTCCAGTAGCTGTACTGGCCGCGAATGCATCCCAAGTCTTCAGGGCATTAAACACTATTGCTTTTAAACCCTGTACTGTAGTTACAAATGTGCACTCACCAGAGGGGCCTTCTCCACCTTCAGGGTTGGGGATCCCACCTTGGGCGGGTATTGGCTCCAGGGTGATGAAAAGGTCCTGGCTGCTGGGGACAATGGATTCACCACTTGCCTGCTGCGCATGCTCATCCTCCTCCTCTTCCTCATCCACAAAATCCTCCTCCCTGTTGCGTGAGACTCCCCCCTTGCAGGTGTCCACGGACAGTGGTGGGATAGTGGTAGGGTCCCCCCCTAGAATGCCATGCAGCTGATCATAGAAGTGGCATGTATGGGGCTCTGACCCAGAGCAATCGTTTGCCTCCTTTGTCTTTTAGTAGGCTTGCCTGAGCTTCTTGACTTTCACGTGGCACTGCTGTGTGTCCCTGTTGTAGCCTCTGTCCATCATGCCCTGTGTGATTTTGGCATATATATTAGCATTTCTTCTTTTTGATCGGAGTTCTGCCTGCACAGATTCTTCTCCCCATACAGCAACCAGATCCAGTGTCTCCCGTTCACTCCATGCTGGAGCTCGTTTGCGATTCTGGGGGGACTGCATGGTCACCTGTGCTGCTGAGCTCGCCACGCTGACCAAACAGGAAATGAAATTCAAAAGTTCCTGGGGCTTTTCCTGTGTACCTGGCTAGTGCATTGGAGTTGAAAGTGCTATCCAGAGCGGTCACATTGGAGCACTCTGGGATAGTTCCCGGAGGCCAATAACGTCGATTTTTGTCCGCACTACCCCAAATTCGACCCAGCAAGGTCGATTTTAGCGCTACTCCCCTCGCTGGGGAGGAGTACAGAAATCGATTTTAACAGCCCTTTAGGTCGACGGAACGGAGTTGCTTGTGTAGACGCATTCATTATAAAATCGACCTAACACGGCTAAATTCAACCTAACCCTGTAGTGTAGACCAGGGCTTTGTCAGTAAAGGCGGAACATGGGAAACCCCAAAGAAATACTTCACCCACTGTATCCTCCACTATAAAACCCATGAGAGTTACAGATTTGTTTGTTACTGTCTGAGCTGAAGTAACAAGAATATGTTGTAAGCAGGGCGCAGTTGCAGCTTCAGCTGTCCCCAGGACCGGCAGGATGTGGTTTTATCTTGGGAATTTTCTGTTCTGCACCTTCAGGTTATATATTGTGACTCTTCTCCAAACATTGAGAAAAGGCAAGAACATGTTGGTGTGTGTAATCAGGTAAAAATGAAATGAACTCTATTCACTTTGCAAGTTACAAACCATTCCCAAAGGATTTTAGTTTAAGAAAAAGAAAGAAGTGCTCCTAGATAGCTTATTTCTCTGATTCTTTAACCACAAAAGAGTCCACTGTGAACAGCATTACATAGGATAATGGCAAGAGTTTAGCCATCATGATAAAAGGTGAAGCCAGCTATAGTTTTTTCCACCGTCGAATAACAATGGATTACTATAATAAATAATAATACTTTGCACTTACTTAGCCCTTTCTTCTAAAAACAACCCTTCATGACCATTGATGAATTAAACCACACAATGTCCCGTGGAGATGAGTACAGTAACTCCTAACATAACATCGCCCCCGTTAACGTTGTTTCGTTGCTGATCAATTAGGGAACAAGCTTGTTTAAAGTTGCGCAATGCTTCCTTATAACGTCACTTGGCAGCCGCCTGCTTTGTCCACTGCTTGCAGGATTCTCTGGAAGAGCAGCCCCTCCTTGTGGGAATAGAACCGGGGGGGCCAGCAGCCCCCCCCATCAGCTCCCCTAAATTCCCTGTAAGGTATGTGGCTCCGCAGCTGCCCAGCCGCAGTTCAGCTGTCCCTCCCCCCACTGCCATCCTGCTCCTGCCCTGCCCTCTGCCTTGGAGCTGCTCCCCGGAGCTTCCTGCTTGCTGGGGGAGGAGGGGAAAGGGGTGCTGATATCAGGATGCACCCGCCCTGCTCCATACCCCCTCTCCACAAAGCAGAGGAGGGGGACAGGGCTCAGGGACAGAAAGGAGGGAGCTTGCTGGAAGCTGTTGCTTCCTGTCTGAACTGGCTGATCTGCTTAAAAGGGCAATGTACTTGAAGTGGGGTCAGCGTACTTAAAGCGGCAATGCACATCTCTCTCACTCATGCACGCACTCCCCAGCACTTTGGAAAGTCAGCACCAGTGCAGCCATCATGTGCTGTCAGGAGGAGGGAGTGGTGCGCTCCAGCTGGATAGTGTGGGCTCATCATCATGTTCAGGTTTTGCAGCGAAGTGTTTGCAGCTACTGCCCTGCATCTGTTGTGTTTCCTCCCTCCTGCCTCAGGCCAGGCTGCCTTGTAGAGTGTGAGGCTACATTAACAATAGCATATTAACCCTTGAGGGCTCAGCCGAGTGTTAGTTCATCATTTAACAGCAAGGCATTCCCTGGGAAATAGTCCGCCCTCTTACTCCACCACCTTAACCAAGCTTCACAATCATCATTGCTGTGTACAAGCTTAAACTGTTTGTTTAAAACTGTTTAAAAATTATACTGTATATGTACATAACAGGGCCACCCAGAGGATTCAGGGGGCCTGGGGCAAAGCAATTTCAGGGGCCCCTTCCATTAAAAAAAGTTGCAATACTATAGTAACATGTATTTGGAAATGTAAAAAATAACCAGTGAAATACATTCAAAAATTAATTTGTAATAATTTGAAAATACACTAAATACATTATTTAAAAACATTAAATGCTTTAATGGTATGTATACATTTGCAATTACATAATGGGCTGTCGCTGGGTGATGGTGATGGTTGGTGCCAATGGGCTGTCGCTGCCTGGGGGTGGTGCTGCTGTTGCCCGGGGCTGGGTGGGGAGCTGGGCTCTGGGTTGGGGGGTGCGTGGCTCACAGGGGCTGGACTCAGGGCTGTGGGGAGATGGGGTCAGGGGGGTGTCCGGCTCAGAGGGGCTGAGCTCGGAGCTGGGGGTCAGGGCTGTGGGGGGATGGGGTCAGGGGGGTGTCTGGCTCAGAGGGGCTGGGCTCAGAACTGGGGGTCAGGGCTCTGGAGGGATGGGGTCAGGGGGGTGTCCAGCTCAGAGGGGCTGGGCTCGGAGCTGGGGGTCTGGGCTGTGAGGGGATGGGGTCGGGGGGGTGCCCAGCTCAGAGAGGCTGGGCTCGGAGCTGGGGGTCAGGGCTGTGGGGAATGGGGTCGGGGGGGGTGCCCAGTCCCAGCCCCTTACCATGCGGCTTACCCCCTCTCCCGGAGCCTCAGCGCGCCGTGTCCAGGAGTGGCCCCGGACAGTGCTGCAGCTGCGTGGTGTCTCCAGCGGGGCCTGAGTTCCCCCCGCTCGGCCACAGCTCGCAGCCCCGCCCCCTTACCAGCTGAGACGCCGGGAGATGGGGGAAGACGGAGGCAGGGGGAGCTTCTGACATACTCGTGGGGGCCCCTGCGGGATCCGGGGCCTGGGGCAAATTGCCCCACTTGCCCCTCCCCGGGCAGCCCTGGTACATAATGTCTTTTGTCAGGTGAAAAAAATTTCCCTGGAACCTAACCCCCCCTATTTACATTAATTCTTATGGGGAAATTGCATTTGCTTAACATCGTTTTGCATAAAGTTGCATTTTTCAGGAACATAACTACAACGTTAAGTGAGGAGATATTGTATTTTCCCCACTTTAAGACTGTATCTACACTAAGGGGACTCTAGTGGCACAGCTGTGGTGCTGTAGCAATACTGGCGTAACCCCAGATGGTAGATGCAGCCTACAGCAATGGAAGGGGTTTTCCGTAGCTGTAGGAACACGACCTCCCTGAGCAAAGGTAGCTAGGTTAATGGAAGCATTTTTCTGTCAACCTGGTTGCATCTACACCAGAAGTTAGGTTGGCATAGTGACAGCACTCAAGAATGTGGATTTTTCACACCGCTAAGCGCTGCAGCTATGTCTGCTTAAATATAAAGTGTAGCTCAGGCCTAAGAGATAGAGAAACATAAAAGGACTAAGTGATGTGCCCAGGGTCACAGATGAAGTCTTTAGCACAGTCTGGATTAGAACCCCCAAGAGTCATGCCGCCTTGTCCTCTGCACGATATCACATTCCCACTCAGCTCTCCTTTGCAACAATGCTCGCTGTGTGTGTGAAGCAGGGGAGAGAATAGCTCAGTGGTTTGAGCATTGGCCTGCTAGGACCTGGGGGCAGCAGGCTAAACCCAGGGTTATGAGTTCAATCCTTGAGGGGGCCATTTAGGGATTTGGGGCAAAAATCTGCCTGGGGATTGGTCCCCCTTTGAATAGGGGACTGGACTAGATGACCTCTGAGGTCCCTTCCAACCCTGACATTCTATGAAAAAAAATAAATCTTTTTAGCCATTTTGAACAGATCATGAAGAGGTTGATTGTCAGCAACCATCTGGGTAGAGAATCTTTTTGTTCACCTCTGAGTTAGTGAGCTAATTTGAAAGTTATGCTCCTATTTTTCCTTATACAAAGGTTCTCAGGCAAGAAATTCCACCGGATCTGATACTGAGCCCAGCCAAGAAAACAATTCAAGCGCTGGCAAGAAGCAAGATTTCCGGAGCGCACAAAGTCCAAACCTCCCTAATGGTAATGAACTTCCTGATCGAATGGCCATCACTAAGTGATGAGGAAAGAGAGGGTGGCCTGGTACCACACAATACTGGCATAACTCAGAGCACTGAGACATTCATCACCCTGTAAGAGATTGGGAAGGAGAAGTTAACCCTGTACTTGGGGCTGAAGCCTCTCATCCTGCCCAAAAATCTCATTATTATTCATCATTATTTGTATTATGGTGGCACCTAGGTGCCCTGGTCATGGAGCAGGGTCTCACCGTGCTAGGAGCTGGACAAACAGAACAAAGAGATAGTCCCTGCCCCAAGAAGTTTAAAATCGAAGTGAATAGTTTTGCATAGAGAATCTTCATGGGGTGAGAGAATGGGATCTGCAGGTTTTAAGGCTCTATGGGTAGGACTGCAGCCCATGGGCTGTAGCAGCATCAAGGCCTGCTGGATCCCCTACTATACAAGGGATGGGTTTGGTTAGAGATCCACCTACTAGACTCCTCCTTCCACTGGCATGCCACTAACTCACAACTAAAGCCCTCCAGCCCAGGGGTTAGTGTGCTGTCAGTAGTAGGGTTACCATATTTCCACAATAAAAAAAGAGGACACTGGGAGGGGGGGGGAAGCCCCGCCCTTGCCCCACCCCGCTCTCATCCACTCCCTCCCACTTCCCACCCCCTGACTGCCCCCCTCAGAACCCCAACCCCCCTGCTTCTTGTCCCCTGACTGTCCCCTGCTGAGAACCCCCCACCCTAACTGCCCCCCTAGGACCCTACCTGTCCCCTGACTGCCCCGACCCTTATCCACTCGCATGGGTGGCAGGGTTGTAGAAATTTTGGTGGTGCCCAGAACCCCCTCCCCCACCTGCCTAAGGCTCTGGGAGGGGGGTTGGGTGGGGGGAGGAGATCTGGGGTGCAGGTCCTGGGCTGGGGATTAGGGTGCAGGAGGGGTGCAGGGTGCAGGCTCTGGGATAGAGTTTGGGTGCTGGGTGCAGGCTCCGGGGTGGGGCAGGTGTGGGTGTGCAGGAGGGGGTGAGGGGTGCAGGCTCTGGGATGGAGTTTGGGGGTGGAAGGCAGTGCAAAGGGAGGGGGTGCAGGCTTTGGGAGGGAGTGTGAGGGCAGGACGGGGTGTGTGAGAAGGGGGAGGGGGTTTGGGAGGGAGTTTGGGGATAGGAGAGGATGAAGGGGTGAGGGCTGTGGGTCTGAGGATGAGGGGTTCATGATGCAGGAGGGGGCTCAGGGATGGAGCAGAGGATTAGGGTGTGGGGGAATGAGGGCTCTGGCTGGGGATGGAGGGTTCATGATGCAGGAGGAGGCTCAGGGCTGGGGCAGAGGATTAGGGTGCGGGGGGATGAGGACTCGGGCTGGGGATGAGGGGCTCATGATTCAGGAGGAGGCTCAGGGCTGGGGCAGAGGATTAGGGTGTGGGGGGATGACGGCTGGGGCTGAGGGGTTTGGGGCGTTGGAGAGGCTCAGGGCTAGGGTGGAAGGGCAGGGTAAGGGCAGCCTGTCTTCCCATTAGTGGATGGGGGATGCTAGGACCCGGGGGCAGCAGACAGCAGTTGCTGCTGGCTCTGGCAGTACAAGCAGGCAAGGGAGAGGCAGGCGGGGGTGGCCTACGGGGGAGGGGACGTGCGGAGGGGAGGTGGCAGGTGGAGGCCGGGGACCCATCCAACACTCCCCCGCTCCCTGACTGCCCCCCCTGGACTCCCCTTACCATTCTGGCTCCACGTGTAGGCAAAACACGCTGCCCGGTGGGTCGGTTTGTGTGTTACACAGGGCTGCAGACAGAGGGAGGGGGGAGCAGGGGAGGGCTCTGGCTGCTGGAGGCCAATGGGAGCAGCTCAATCGGCCCAGCAGCCCAATCAGCAGCCGCACTCTGCATGGAAGGGAGGGAGGGAGGGAGGCGAGGGAGAAAAAA
>NW_020715448.1:0-1504 GCF_002925995.2 Terrapene triunguis
GGAAATATGGACGGATGGTAACCCTAGTCAGTAGCCTCCCAATCCAGGGTTTCTGTGGCACAGTAGAACCACACAAGTTCCTCTGCCTCTCAGGGGTATGCCTCCATCAATGGAAAAATGTGTCCACAAGCATTGGTGAGGGTGAGACATGCCACTGCCCCTGTGCCACCGGGGGTTACATTGCGTCACCTGGTGCTATAGAGGTTCAGAATAACCCAAAACGATGGTGATTGTCAGGCCCCTGGAGGATAAACAGAAGTGACCAGGGTTTAACCCTGGGGATTACAGCCACTTTGTCACAAGTTCAGGCTGAAGGGATTTTCCTCTTTCATGTAGGTGGAGTAGGTCATCAACTCGGTGTCCTCATATTAGTCCCCTGTCAGCAAAGAATCATAGATCCATAGGGTTAGAAGGGACCTCAAGGGTCATCTAGTCTAACCCCTGCCAAGTTGCAGCATTTGGTGTGTCTAAACCATTCAAGACAGCTGGCCATCCAGCCTCCTTTGGAAAACCGCCAGTGAGGGAGTTTCCACCAGGGCCGGCTCCAGGCACCAGCGGAGGAATCACGTGCCTGGGGCGGCACATGCTAAGGGGCGGCATTCCGTCCATTCTTGGGGCGGCACAGTCTGGGCGGCTTTATTTATTTTATTTTATTTTTTTGCTTGGGGCAGCAAAAATGGTAGAGGTGGCCCTGGTTTCCACAACCTCCTTAGGTCTTGCCTCCTTAGGTCTTGTGAATAGTTCCACTGAAGTTCAATGGAACCACTCAAGCTTAAAGCTAAGCATGTGCTTAAAGGCTTAGCTGAATCAGGGCCATTGTGAAAGGACTGAACCCCCACATTTATACGTCACTGTGTCACATTTGGTAGTAGCAAGGAGTGCCGTGCCAAACGGCAAGTGCAATTCAGCATTCCCAGGTGACCTCAAACAAGCAATTATGTCTCACTGCAGGCATACACCTCTTCCCCGGGGTCTCTGTGGAGGAGCTTGACAATCAGAGGCTCTCCTTACCCCCCAAGCAGAAGAGAACATGTGGTTATGAGCCTGACCACAGAAGCACATGAGATGGTCACCAAGGCAGACAGGGAAGTGGAGTTCATTCCCCTACACCGTTTCTAGGGTCTTGTCTACACTGGCATTTTCCAGGAAATCTCCTCATGTCGCATTGCCACCATTGCAGTTCTATCAGTGATAGCAACAGCAAGAGTTGAACTGTAGAGTGGCTGAACTGAAAAATGAAAAGTAAAATTCTTTGTGTTTCAAAACCCAACTGATTTTTTTCCTCATCAAAATGAAAAAATTAAAAAAAAAAATTAAAAATGGTGTGGGTCGAATGAAAACGAAACAGTTAATTTCTAAACGAAATGTCAAAACAAAACATTTAGACTTTTTTGAAAAAAAAATTCATTTTTTATTTAGCCAAAACTATTTGACCCGAATTCACAAATAATGTTGGTTACTTGGCAACCACATTTTTCAGCAAATTTAGTATTTACCAAACAAA
>NW_020715449.1:0-4369 GCF_002925995.2 Terrapene triunguis
AGAAGTTTTTTGTTATTTCCCTTGGCGGTATGAAGCCACTGTAGCGCGGCATGGTCTGTTTGTAGTTGGAAACGCCGTCCCCAAACATATGGGCGTAGCTTTTCCAGCGCGTACACAATGGCGTAGCATTCCTTTTCGCTGATTGACCAGTGGCTTTCCCTCTCTGACAGTTTCTTGCTGAGAAACACGACAGGATGGAATTCTTGATCCGGTCCTTCCTGCATTAAAACTGCTCCCACGCCTCGCTCGGAAGCATCTGTGGTTACTAGGAACGGTTTGTCAAAGTCTGGGGCCCTTAGCACAGGGTCAGACATGAGTGTTGCCTTAAGCTGGTTAAAGGCCTTTTGACACTTATCAGTCCACTGAACTGCATTTGGCTGTTTCTTTCTGGTTAGGTCTGTCAGCGGGGCGGCGATTTGGCTGTAGTGCGGTACAAATCGCCTATAATATCCAGCCAAGCCTAAGAAGGATTGGACCTGTTTCTTTGACTTTGGAACCGGCCACTTTTGGATAGCATCCACTTTGGCCTGTAGGGGATTTATAGTTCCTTGACCCACCTGGTGCCCCAGGTACGTCACTCTGTTTTGGCCTATTTGACACTTTTTAGCCTTAACAGTTAGTCCTGCCTGTCGGATGCGCTCGAAGACTTTTTCCAGGTGCTCCAGGTGTTCTGTCCATGAATCAGAAAAAATGGCCACATCATCGAGGTAGGCAACTGCAGATTCTCCCAACCCTGCTAGGAGACCATCTACAAGTCTTTGGAAGGTGGCGGGTGCATTTCGCAACCCGAAAGGGAGTACATTGAATTCGTACACCCCTGCCTGGGTGACGAAGGCGGACCTTTCCTTAGCGGGTTCATCTAGTGGTACTTGCCAGTACCCTTTGGTTAAGTCTAAAGTAGAGATGAATTGGGCATGTCCCAATTTTTCCAATAGCTCATCTGTGCGTGGCATTGGATAGTTGTCAGGACGAGTTACAGCATTTAGCTTACGGTAGTCCACGCAAAAGCGTATTTCCCCATCTGGTTTGGGAACTAGAACCACTGGAGATGCCCATGCACTGGTAGAGGGGCAGATTATACCCATCTGTAGCATGTCCTGGATCTCCCTTTGTATAGCAGTTTGGGCATGAGGTGACTCCCGGTAGGGTGGGGTTCTAATTGGGTGAGCATTACCTGTGTCAATGGAGTGGTATGCCCGTTCGGTCCGTCCTGGAGTGGCTGAGAAAATCGGTGCAAAGCTTGTGCACAGCTCCTTGATCTGCTGTCGCTGCAGACGTCCCAAGGTCGTGGAGAGGTTCACCTCTTCCACGCCACCATTCCTTTTTCCTTCGTAGTAGACACCTGCAGGCCACTCCGCGTCATCTGTTTCCTGGGCTGTAAACTGGCAAACGTTTAATTCTCTGGAATAAAAGGGCTTAAGAGAATTAACATGGTATATCTTAGGCTTTATGCTGGAGGTGGGGGAGGCTATGAGATAGTTAACAGCTCCTAGGCGCTCCTGGACCGTGAATGGTCCTTCCCAAGACGCTTCCATTTTATGGGCCTGGAGCGCCTTTAAGACCATGACTTGGTCTCCTACTTTGAAGGACCGTTCTCTGGAATGTTTATCATAGCAGGCCTTTTGCTCTTCCTGAGCATCCTTTAGGTTTTCTTTAGCAAGGGCTAAAGAGTGTCGGAGGGTGTTTTGTAGGTTGCTTACAAAGTCTAGAATGTTAGTTCCTGGAGAAGGCGTAAACCCCTCCCATTGCTGCTTCACCAACTGTAATGGCCCCTTAACCTCGCGGCCATACACAAGTTCAAATGGTGAAAACCCTAAACTGGGGTGTGGTACAGCCCTGTAGGCAAAAAGCAACTGCTGCAACACTAGGTCCCAATCATTGGAGTGTTCATTTACGAATTTACGTATCATGGCCCCCAAAGTTCCATTAAACCTCTCCACCAGACCATTGGTTTGATGGTGATGAGGGGTGGCAACCAAGTGATTCACCCCATGAGCTTCCCACAGGTTTTTCATGTTCCCTGCCAGGAAATTAGTTCCCGAATCTGTAAGGATGTCGGAGGGCCAACCTACCCTGGCAAAAATGTCTGCTAATGCCTGGCACACACTTTTAGTCTTGGTGTTGCTTAAGGGTACAGCTTCCGGCCATCGGGTAGCAAAATCCATGAAAGTCAGTACGTACTGCTTTCCTCTGGGTGTCTTCTTTGGGAAAGGACCCAGAATATCCACAGCTACTCGCTGAAATGGGACCTCAATTATGGGTAGTGGCTGGAGAGGGGCTTTAACCTGGTCTTGGGGCTTTCCCACTCGTTGGCACACCTCACAAGACCGGACATAATTAGCAACGTCCTTGCCCATTCCCTCCCAGTGGAAGGACTTCCCCAACCGGTCTTTGGTTCTGTTCACCCCAGAATGGCCACTGGGATGATCATGGGCTAAGCTCAAGAGCTTTACCCGATACTTAGTGGGAACCACCAACTGTCTTTGAGGATGCCAGTCTTCCTGGTGTCCACCAGAAAGAGTCTCCTTGTATAAAAGTCCTTGTTCTACAACAAACCGGGATCGGTTAGAAGAGCTGAGAGGCGGTAGGGTGCTCCGCGCCGCCGCCCAAGCTTTCTGAAGGCTGTCATCTGCTTCCTGCTCGGCCTGGAACTGTTCCCTTGATGCTGGAGACATCAGTTCCTCCTTGGACTGTGGACTGGGGCTTGGTCCCTCTGGAAGCGATGCAGGTGCTGGGGCTGTTTCCATTGACTGTGAACCGCTGTCCGCTGGTGCACTAGGTGGTATTTCAGGCTCTGGCTGAGCCTCTTGGGTAGGGTTATCTGCTGCTTCCGCCAGTTCAGGCTCACTGGTGCCCTCTGGCATTGGAGTTGTAGACGGGTTTGCAAGCGCTGGACTCAGTGCTGGCAATGGTTCTGGTGCTGGTTGCGTTGCCAGTTCCGGTTCTGGGACTGGCTTTGACTGGGTCTCTGGGATTGGATCCACTACGGCTGTTGCAGTCATTGGCAGGGGATCCGGTTCCACCACCTGGGTTTGGGTCTCCGGTAACACAGACGGGGCCCTGGTGGACGGCTCAGGAACAGGGATGGGGGTGAAAGCTTGCTTAGCCTGGCTGCGGGTGACTATTCCCACCCTCTTGGCTAGCTTCACATGGTTGGCCAAGTCTTCCCCCAGCAGCATGGGGATGGGATAATTGTCATAGACTGCAAAAGTCCACATTCCTGCCCAGCCCTTGTACTGGACATGCAACTGGGCTGTAGGCAAGGTTACAGACTGTGACACGAAGGGTTGAATTGTCACTGTAGCCTCCGGGTTGATGAGTTTGGGGTCCACTAGGGATTGGTGGATAGTTGACACTTGTGCCCCAGTGTCCCTCCAAGCGATAACCTTCTTTCCGCCCACTCTCAAGGTTTCCCTTCGCTCCGAGGGTCTGAGAGAGGCATCTGGGTCTGGGGATCTTTGGTGTGATTGGGGTGTAATGAACTGTAATTGGTTGGGGTTCTTGGGGCAGTGAGCCTTTATATGCCCCAGTTCATTACATTTAAAACATCGCCCTGCTAAGGTATCACCGGGGCGATGTTGGTTGGTGGAGACTGGTGGGGTGGGGTGCGTCTGGGGTTTCCCTTGGGATGTGGGTGGGGCCTTGGGTTGTCCCCGGTGATAAGGTTTTGTTTCGGCTTGCCCCTTCTGATATTCGCTCCAACTGCTACTAGCTTTTTTCTTTTCTGTCACCTCCAACCATTTGGCTCCAATCTCCCCCGCCTCAGTTACAGTTTTGGGCTTCCTATCTAGGATGTACCTTTCTATTTCCTCAGGAACACCCTCTAAAAACTGCTCCATTTTTACTAGGGAAAGCAGATCTTCCAGAGATTTAACATTTGCTCCTGATACCCAGGCATCACAATTTTTGTCAATGTGGTAGGCATGCCGGGTAAATGACACATCTGGTTTCCACCTTAGGGCTCTGAACCGCCGACATGCATGCTCGGGTGTTAGCCCCATTCTGAGTCTGGCCTTGTTTTTAAAAAGTTCATAACTGTTCATGTGTTCCTTAGGCATTTCAGCCGCCACCTCTGCTAAGGGTCCACTGAGCTGCGGTCTCAGCTCTACCATGTACTGGGGTGGAGGGATGCTGTATCCAAGGCAGGCCCTTTCAAAATTTTCTAAGAAGGCCTCAGTATCATCGCCTGCCTTGTAGGTGGGGAATTTCCTGGGATGGGAAGTGGTACCTGGAGAGGAGTTGTTAGGATGGTCTGATGCATCCTGCCTAGTCCTTGTTGCTTCCAGTTCCAACTCTTTTTCTTTCAGCTCCATCTCTCTTTTATGGGCCTCCTGTTTGGCTTTTTCTTCTCTTTCATGGGCCTCCTGTT
>NW_020715450.1:0-4374 GCF_002925995.2 Terrapene triunguis
AGAAGTTTTTTGTTATTTCCCTTGGCGGTATGAAGCCACTGTAGCGCAGCATGGTCTGTTTGTAGTTGGAAACGCCGTCCCCAAACATATGGGCGTAGCTTTTCCAGCGCGTACACAATGGCGTAGCATTCCTTTTCGCTGATTGACCAGTGGCTTTCCCTCTCAGACAGTTTTTTGCTGAGAAACACGACAGGATGGAATTCTTGATCCGGTCCTTCCTGCATTAAAACTGCTCCCACGCCTCGCTCGGAAGCATCTGTGGTTACTAGGAACGGTTTGTCAAAGTCTGGGGCCCTTAGCACAGGGTCAGACATGAGTGTTGCCTTAAGCTGGTTAAAGGCCTTTTGACACTTATCAGTCCACTGAACTGCATTGGCTGTTTCTTTCTGGTTAGGTCTGTCAGCGGGGCGGCGATTTGGCTGTAGTGTGGTACAAATCGCCTATAATATCCGGCCAAGCCTAAGAAGGATTGGACCTGTTTCTTTGACTTTGGAACCGGCCACTTTTGGATAGCATCCACTTTGGCCTGTAGGGGATTTATAGTTCCTTGACCCACCTGGTGCCCCAGGTACGTCACTCTGTTTTGGCCTATTTGACACTTTTTAGCCTTAACAGTTAGTCCTGCCTGTCGGATGCGCTCGAAGACTTTTCCCAGGTGCTCCAGGTGTTCTGTCCATGAATCAGAAAAAATGGCCACATCATCGAGGTAGGCAACTGCAGATTCTCCCAATCCCGCTAAGAGACCATCTACAAGTCTTTGGAAGGTGGCGGGTGCATTTCGCAACCCGAAAGGGAGTACATTGAATTCGTACACCCCTGCCTGGGTGACGAAGGCGGACCTTTCCTTAGCGGGTTCATCTAGTGGTACTTGCCAGTACCCTTTGGTTAAGTCTAAAGTAGAGATGAATTGGGCATGTCCCAATTTTTCCAATAGCTCATCTGTGCGTGGCATTGGATAGTTGTCAGGACGAGTTACAGCATTTAGCTTACGGTAGTCCACGCAAAAGCGTATTTCCCCATCTGGTTTGGGAACTAGAACCACTGGAGATGCCCATGCACTGGTAGAGGGGCAGATTATACCCATCTGTAGCATGTCCTGGATCTCCCTTTGTATAGCAGTTTGGGCATGAGGTGACTCCCGGTAGGGTGGGGTTCTAATTGGGTGAGCATTACCTGTGTCAATGGAGTGGTATGCCCGTTCGGTCCGTCCTGGAGTGGCTGAGAAAATCGGTGCAAAGCTTGTGCACAGCTCCTTGATCTGCTGTCGCTGCAGACGTCCCAGGGTCGTGGAGAGGTTCACCTCTTCCACGCCACCATTCCTTGTTCCTTCGTAGTAGACACCTGCAGGCCACTCCGCGTCATCTGTTTCCTGGGCTGTAAACTGGCAAACGTTTAATTCTCTGGAATAAAAGGGCTTAAGAGAATTAACATGGTATACCTTAGGCTTTATGTTGGAGGTGGGGGAGGCTATGAGATAGTTAACAGCTCCTAGGCGCTCCTGGACCGTGAATGGTCCTTCCCACGACGCTTCCATTTTATGGGCCTGGAGCGCCTTTAAGACCATGACTTGGTCTCCTACTTTGAAGGACCGTTCTCTGGAATGTTTATCATAGCAGGCCTTTTGCTCTTCCTGAGCATCCTTTAGGTTTTCTTTAGCAAGGGCTAAAGAGTGTCGGAGGGTGTTTTGTAGGTTGCTTACAAAGTCTAGAATGTTAGTTCCTGGAGAAGGCGTAAACCCCTCCCATTGCTGCTTCACCAACTGTAATGGCCCCTTAACCTCGCGGCCATACACAAGTTCAAATGGTGAAAACCCTAAACTGGGGTGTGGTACAGCCCTGTAGGCAAAAAGCAACTGCTGCAACACTAGGTCCCAATCATTGGAGTGTTCATTTATGAATTTACGTATCATGGCCCCCAAAGTTCCATTAAACCTCTCCACCAGACCATTGGTTTGATGGTGATGAGGGGTGGCAACCAAGTGATTCACCCCATGAGCTTCCCACAGGGTTTTCATGTTCCCTGCCAGGAAATTAGTTCCCGAATCTGTAAGGATGTCGGAGGGCCAACCTACCCTGGCAAAAATGTCTGCTAATGCCTGGCACACACTTTTAGTCTTGGTGTTGCTTAAGGGTACAGCTTCCGGCCATCGGGTAGCAAAATCCATGAAAGTCAGTACGTACTGCTTTCCTCTGGGTGTCTTCTTTGGGAAAGGACCCAGAATATCCACAGCTACTCGCTGAAATGGGACCTCAATTATGGGTAGTGGCTGGAGAGGGGCTTTAACCTGGTCTTGGGGCTTTCCCACTCGTTGGCACACCTCACAAGACCGGACATAATTAGCAACGTCCTTGCCCATTCCCTCCCAGTGGAAGGACTTCCCCAACCGGTCTTTGGTTCTGTTCACCCCAGAATGGCCACTGGGATGATCATGGGCTAAGCTCAAGAGCTTTACCCGATACTTAGTGGGAACCACCAACTGTCTTTGAGGATGCCAGTCTTCCTGGTGCCCACCAGAAAGAGTCTCCTTGTATAAAAGTCCTTGTTCTACAACAAACCGGGATCGGTTAGAAGAGCTGAGAGGCGGTAGGGTGCTCCGCGCCGCCGCCCAAGCTTTCTGAAGGCTGTCATCTGCTTCCTGCTCGGCCTGGAACTGTTCCCTTGATGCTGGAGACATCAGTTCCTCCTTGGACTGTGGACTGGGGCTTGGTCCCTCTGGAAGCGATGCAGGTGCTGGGGCTGTTTCCATTGACTGTGAACCGCTGTCCGCTGGTGCACTAGGTGGTATTTCAGGCTCTGGCTGAGCCTCTTGGGTAGGGTTATCTGCTGCTTCCGCCAGTTCAGGCTCACTGGTGCCCTCTGGCATTGGAGTTGTAGACGGGTTTGCAAGCGCTGGACTCAGTGCTGGCAATGGTTCTGGTGCTGGTTGCGTTGCCAGTTCCGGTTCTGGGACTGGCTTTGACTGGGTCTCTGGGATTGGATCCACTACGGCTGTTGCAGTCATTGGCAGGGGATCCGGTTCCACCACCTGGGTTTGGGTCTCCGGTAACACAGACGGGGCCCTGGTGGACGGCTCAGGAACAGGGATGGGGGTGAAAGCTTGCTTAGCCTGGCTGCGGGTGACTATTCCCACCCTCTTGGCTAGCTTCACATGGTTGGCCAAGTCTTCCCCCAGCAGCATGGGGATGGGATAATTGTCATAGACTGCAAAAGTCCACATTCCTGCCCAGCCCTTGTACTGGACATGCAACTGGGCTGTAGGCAAGGTTACAGACTGTGACACGAAGGGTTGAATTGTCACTGTAGCCTCCGGGTTGATGAGTTTGGGGTCCACTAGGGATTGGTGGATAGTTGACACTTGTGCCCCAGTGTCCCTCCAAGCGATAACCTTCTTTCCGCCCACTCTCAAGGTTTCCCTTCGCTCCGAGGGTATGAGAGAGGCATCTGGGTCTGGGGATCTTTGGTGTGATTGGGGTGTAATGAACTGTAATCGGTTGGGGTTCTTGGGGCAGTGAGCCTTTATATGCCCCAGTTCATTACATTTAAAACATCGCCCTGCTAAGGTATCACCGGGGCGATGTTGGTTGATGGAGACTGGTGTGGTGGGGTGAGAAGGCGTCTGGGGTTTCCCTTGGGATGTGGGTGGGGCCTTGGGTTGTCCCCGGTGGTAAGGTTTTGTTTCGGCTTGCCCCTTCTGATATTCGCTCCAACTGCTACTAGCTTTTTTCTTTTCTGTCACCTCCACCCATTTGGCTCCAATCTCCCCTGCCTCAGTTACAGTTTTGGGCTTCCTATCTAGGATGTACCTTTCTATTTCCTCAGGAACACCCTCTAAAAACTGCTCCATTTTTACTAGGGAAAGCAGATCTTCCAGAGATTTAACATTTGCTCCTGATACCCAGGCATCACAATTTTTGTCAATGTGGTAGGCATGCCGGGTAAATGACACATCTGGTTTCCACCTTAGGGCTCTGAACCGCCGACATGCATGCTCGGGTGTTAGCCCCATTCTGAGTCTGGCCTTGTTTTTAAAAAGTTCATAACTGTTCATGTGTTCCTTAGGCATTTCAGCCGCCACCTCTGCTAAGGGTCCACTGAGCTGCGGTCTCAGCTCTACCATGTACTGGGGTGGAGGGATGCTGTATCCAAGGCAGGCCCTTTCAAAATTTTCTAAGAAGGCCTCAGTATCATCGCCTGCCTTGTAGGTGGGGAATTTCCTGGGATGGGAAGTGGTACCTGGAGAGGAGTTGTTAGGATGGTCTGATGCATCCTGCCTAGTCCTTGTTGCTTCCAGTTCCAACTCTTTTTCTTTCAGCTCCATCTCTCTTTTATGGGCCTCCTGTTTGGCTTTTTCTTCTCTTTCATGGGCCTCCTGTT
>NW_020715451.1:0-1005 GCF_002925995.2 Terrapene triunguis
ATACAGCATGACAGACACAACTCTGGCTATGGTCCTGCCCCAGGGCATGGGGCTGGCTGGCGCAGGGGGTGGGGAAGGGACATGGGGCCTTTCCCCTCTACAGGGTGCTGGCTCTGATCCAGCCCCAGAGCAGGGACTGTTGGGCTCAGGAGGGTGGGAATTGGGAGAGGGGTTGTTTCCTCACTAGGGTCGCTGGTTCCCTGCATGACACGAGTTGTCTGGTCTCAGCCAAGCTCCCAGCAGGGCTGATTAGGCCATGTGGGGTGAGCTCCTCGCTCCCCCCAGGGGAGTCTCCCAGAGGCACAGCACTGGTGGGGGGCAGCTGTGGGACTCAGGGTGGTGTCGCCAATGGAGCCGGGAGTCCCGGCCCCTTGTCTCTGGGTGGATGGGGGCAGCGGCCCCTACACCACGCGCTGGATCACGTTCTTGTACTCAGGGCTTCTCACCTTTTTCAACTGTACCATGGTGGAGAAAAACCACTTCACCTGCAGGGGACAGAGAGAGCAAGGGTGAGAGGGGTCAGCGCTGGGGGGAGCTGCTCTGTCTGTCTGTCATTCCTTCCTGCTTTTATGTCTGTGTCTCATTCATTCAGTCTCTGTCTTATTCACCCATTCTTCTTTCTCTTTCATTCTTCTCTTCTTTCTTTCCCTTCTATGCTGCCCTCTACTGTGCTAAACTCATTCTTTCCTTCGTTCCTATGTTCGTTCTCTCTCTCTCACCTTGAACAGGGTCACGGTGGCGCTGTAGCACACGCTCAAGAGGAAGAGGGTGATGAAGACCGAGATGCTGGACCAGAGGCCGTCTAGCTCCTCATCCTCGTCCTCGCTGCAAAATTCACCTGACATGATCACCTCTGTTGGGGAGAGAGAAAGAGATGTCAACTCCGACTCAGCCACTGGGACAGATAGAGCTTGGACTGTGCGTCCAACACCAACCCGCCTATCCCCTTCTCTACCCATCCTTCCGTCCCTCCACCATTCCCGCTCCAGACACCCCCAGCCATCC
>NW_020715452.1:0-1005 GCF_002925995.2 Terrapene triunguis
ATACAGCATGACAGACACAACTCTGGCTATGGTCCTGCCCCAGGGCAGGGGGCTGGCTGGCGCAGGGAGTGGGGAAGGGACATGGGGCCTTTCCCCTCTACGGGGTGCTGGCTCTGATCCAGCCCCAGAGCAGGGACTGTTGGGCTCAGGAGGGTGGGAATTGGGAGAGGGGTTGTTTCCTCACTAGGGTCGCTGGTTCCCTGCATGACACGAGTTGTCTGGTCTCAGCCAAGCTCCCAGCAGGGCTGATTAGGCCATGTGGGGTGAGCTCCTCGCTCCCCCCAGGGGAGTCTCCCAGAGGCACAGCACTGGTGGGGGGCAGCTGTGGGACTCAGGGTGGTGTCGCCAATGGAGCCGGGAGTCCCGGCCCCTTGTCTCTGGGTGGATGGGGGCAGCGGCCCCTACACCACGCGCTGGATCACGTTCTTGTACTCAGGGCTTCTCACCTTTTTCAACTGTACCATGGTGGAGAAAAACCACTTCACCTGCAGGGGACAGAGAGAGCAAGGGTGAGAGGGGTCAGCGCTGGGGGGAGCTGCTCTGTCTGTCTGTCATTCCTTCCTGCTTTTATGTCTGTGTCTCATTCATTCAGTCTCTGTCTTATTCACCCATTCTTCTTTCTCTTTCATTCTTCTCTTCTTTCTTTCCCTTCTATGCTGCCCTCTACTGTGCTAAACTCATTCTTTCCTTCGTTCCTATGTTCGTTCTCTCTCTCTCACCTTGAACAGGGTCACGGTGGCGCTGTAGCACACGCTCAAGAGGAAGAGGGTGATGAAGACCGAGATGCTGGACCAGAGGCCGTCTAGCTCCTCATCCTCGTCCTCGCTGCAAAATTCACCTGACATGATCACCTCTGTTGGGGAGAGAGAAAGAGATGTCAACTCCGACTCAGCCACTGGGACAGATAGAGCTTGGACTGTGCGTCCAACACCAACCCGCCTATCCCCTTCTCTACCCATCCTTCCGTCCCTCCACCATTCCCGCTCCAGACACCCCCAGCCATCC
>NW_020715453.1:0-2050 GCF_002925995.2 Terrapene triunguis
CCCCCCAGCATAGCAGTGGGGGCATTGAGGTCAGCTCTGACTGTGAGGGAAGAACACCCCATACTGAGCCCACTGCCGTGCTCCCTGCAGGTGTGCATGGCTTCTGGATGATGCAGGCCTCACTCCCTATGTAAAGGGGGCTCCGAGGATTTGGTTGGAGTTGGTAGCTGCTTCTTAGACATGGGTGAGGTATCCCCATATAAACTGATGCCTGCATACCCCACCCCAGAGTCAGACATATCTCAGTGCTGGGTGAGGGGTCCATGTATAAACAGCCCCCATGTTCCACCCCAGAGGGGACACAACTCAGCACGGGGTGAGAGATTCCTGTAACACCTGTCCCAGAGACGGCTGCATCTTAGAGCTGGCTGAGAGTGGAGGGAGAAGTGGCTGCCTCTGGGTGCATGTTTATGTCTCTCTGTGTTGTGTGTCTCTCTGTGTGTACAAACACGACAGCCCAGGTGGGAGGGTCCCTGGGTCATGCCATGTTACATATGTGTCCATCTGTACCAGATCTCTCTCTCTCTCTCTCTCTCTCTCTCTCTCTCAGCAACCCCCGCAGTCTCCTACTTTGTGTGCCCCTCCCCGCTAGCAACTGCACTGCCCCAGGATAACAGCCCTACCACTGCCGCTGCAGGCTACCCACCCTTTGGCACCATGTGCAGAGCGCTGTGCTTGGCACTGGTGTCTTCAAGCCCTGCGCTCACCCATCCAGCCCTGGGGCTGACACACACATGTGTGCAGGTGCCCTGTGGGGCTGCGTAGGAGACAGGGCTCATGTGTGGGGGCATAGAGGTATCTGCATCCTCTGTCCCACCCCACTGCCTGGGGCCCCCTATGTCACCAGAGCTAGTGAGACTTTAGGTGAGTCCCTGCTTAGTGTCTGCTCCACATAACAGCCCTACTACTGCTGCTGCTTTGCGAGCACTGGGTGCCAGGAGCTGATCCCTGGTGCGGGGTGTTTGCTGTATGTTGCCCTATCACCCCCTCCCCAGCTACCACAGAGGGTCGGGGGTGGAGGGAGACCCCTTAGCTTCTTAGCCAGCAGGGGAGGTATGTGTAGGGGTCAGGGAATTTGAATTGCCCTCCCTCCACTGATTCTGTCTGGAAACTCTCCCTGCTCCTCTCTGGGGTGGGATGGGATGTGGGGTAAATGTTGACCCTGACACAGCGCCCCTCTGGTTCTAGCCTAGAGGACCTTGCCTCAGTAGGATCCTAGGGATTGCTTAGCCATTCATCCATCCTTCCTCATCCATAAACAGCCATCCATCCCTATATCTTCCATCCATCCCTCCTGATCTGTACCATCCATCCATCCTTGCTCATCCCTAACCATCCATCCACCCTCATCTGTATCTTCCGTCATCCATACGGATCTGTACCCATCCATCCATTCTTGTTCCTAACCATCCATCCAATGTCCCATCCATCTGTCCATCTGTCCATCCTCATCCCTCACCGTCCATCCATGCAACCCCATCCACTTATCTATCTATCCCTTTCAATATTCATCTACCCCTATCCTTCCATCACCATCGGTACCCATTGACACTCATCCATTCATTGCCATCCATCCTTTCCCAAATATACGTAGTCAGCCATTATCATATTTCCCCATCCTTTCATCCCCATCTATCACTCACTCACTATGTGTAACAAATCCTTCATCCATCCACCTGCCCATCCCCATCGGTACCAATTCAGTGCCATATGTAACTACCAATCCACCGCCATTCATTTATACATCCATTCATCCCCATCTCCACCCATCCATCTATCACAGTCCATCCATTTATCCATCCATCATCAATCCTTCAGAAAGTGTACCCATACAACATTCGCCATCCATCCATCTATACCCCCCCATACACAACACTCTATCCATCCATACATCCCCCAACACACCCCTCTATCCATCCATCCACCCATCTGCAGATCCCCAGACATTTTTTCTATCCCTCTGCATCTATTTATCCATTGGCATCCACCCTCTTTGAACCATCCAACCATCATTCCCTGTGTGTAGTGCAGTCTAGTTGCAGGCACACTG
>NW_020715454.1:0-2043 GCF_002925995.2 Terrapene triunguis
CCCCCCAGCATAGCAGTGGGGGCATTGAGGTCAGCTCTGACTGTGAGGGAAGAACACCCCATACTGAGCCCACTGCCGTGCTCCCTGCAGGTGTGCATAGCTTCTGGATGATGCAGGCCTCACTCCCTATGTAAAGGGGGCTCCGAGGATTTGGTTGGAGTTGGCAGCTGCTTCTTAGACGTGGGTGAGGTATCCCCATATAAACTGACTCCTGCATACCCCACCCCAGAGTCAGACATATCTCAGTGCTGGGTGAGGGGTCCATGTATAAACAGCCCCCATGTTCCACCCCAGAGGGGACACAACTCAGCACGGGGTGAGAGATTCCTGTAACACCTGTCCCAGAGATGGCTGCATCTTAGAGCTGGCTGAGAGTGGAGGGAGAAGTGGCTGCCTCTGGGTGCATGTTTATGTCTCTCTGTGTTGTGTGTCTCTCTGTGTGTACAAACACGACAGCCCAGGTGGGAGGGTCCCTGGGTCATGCCATGTTACATATGTGTCCATCTGTACCAGATCTCTCTCTCTCTCTCTCTCTCTCTCTCTCTCTCAGCAACCCCCGCAGTCTCCTACTTTGTGTGCCCCTCCCCGCTAGCAACTGCACTGCCCCAGGATAACAGCCCTACCACTGCCGCTGCAGGCTACCCACCTTTTGGCACCATGTGCAGAGCGCTGTGCTTGGCACTGGTGTCTTCAAGCCCTGCGCTCACCCATCCAGCCCTGGGGCTGACACACACATGTGTGCAGGTGCCCTGTGGGGCTGCGTAGGAGACAGGGCTCATGTGTGGGGGCATAGGGGTATCTGCATCCTCTGTCCCACCCCACTGCCTGGGGCCCCCTATGTCACCAGAGCTAGTGAGACTTTAGGTGAGTCCCTGCTTAGTGTCTGCTCCACATAACAGCCCTACTACTGCTGCTGCTTTGCGAGCACTGGGTGCCAGGAGCTGATCCCTGGTGCGGGGTGTTTGCTGTATGTTGCCCTATCACCCCCTCCCCAGCTACCACAGAGGGTCGGGGGTGGAGGGAGACCCCTTAGCTTCTTAGCCAGCAGGGGAGGTGTGTGTAGGGGTCAGGGAATTTGAATTGCCCTCCCTCCACTGATTCTGTCTGGAAACTCTCCCTGCTCCTCTCTGGGGTGGGATGGGATGTGGGGTAAATGTTGACCCTGACACAGCACCCCTCTGGTTCTAGCCTAGAGGACCTTGCCTCAGTAGGATCCTAGGGATTGCTTAGCCATTCATCCATCCTTCCTCATCCATAAACAGCCATCCATCCCTATATCTTCCATCCATCCCTCCTGATCTGTACCATCCATCCATCCTTGCTCATCCCTAACCATCCATCCACCCTCATCTGTATCTTCCGTCATCCATACGGATCTGTACCCATCCATCCATTCTTGTTCCTAACCATCCATCCAACGTCCCATCCATCTGTCCATCCTCATCCCTCACCGTCCATCCATGCAACCCCATCCACTTATCTATCTATCCCTTTCAATATTCATCTACCCCTATCCTTCCATCACCATCGGTACCCATTGACACTCATCCATTCATTGCCATCCATCCTTTCCCAAATATAGGTAGTCAGCCATTATCATATTTCCCCATCCTTTCATCCCCATCTATCACTCACTCACTATGTGTAACAAATCCTTCATCCATCCACCTGCCCATCCCCATTGGTACCAATTCAGTGCCATATGTAACTACCAATCCACCGCCATTCATTTATACATCCATTCATCCCCATCTCCACCCATCCATCTATCACAGTCCATCCATTTATCCATCCATCATCAATCCTTCAGAAAGTGTACCCATACAACATTCGCCATCCATCCATCTATACCCCCCCCATACACAACACTCTATCCATCCATACATCCCCCAACACACCCCTCTATCCATCCATCCACCCATCTGCAGATCCCCAGACATTTTTTCTATCCCTCTGCATCTATTTATCCATTGGCATCCACCCTCTTTGAACCATTCAACCATCATTCCCTGTGTGTAGTGCAGTCTAGTTGCAGGCACACTG
>NW_020715455.1:0-20922 GCF_002925995.2 Terrapene triunguis
ACCTTTGATAAGTAACAATTGAGAAAATGAAATCACAGAAGTTATAACGTTACACATTCTTTGCATTCACTCATGCTATTCATTCCATATGTCAGCATTACCTAAGCTATGCCTATCAGCATGATGTAAATGTTTAATGGTGTGGAATTTTTACAAGAATCCTGATCCTTAGGCAGTTTATGGAATTTATTTCTCATACAATTCTCTGTTTGTTAACATCGTGCAATCCTCACTTTCCTTTTCACAGTTGACAAGGTTGCAGTATATGTAGTAGTCCTCCACGCTTTCTGAAAAATAAATATAGCGCTAGAAATGATGAATATGTTACGACCAACACTGAAAATGCAAATCTTGATTTATTAATGAATGTCAATATTTTAATCCAGTCACCGTTTTCAACATATTTTTTTCTTTTTTGTGAGTCATATTTTCTAATTTTTCCAATCTTCCTGTTATCTTCACATGTGCCTAATGAGTCCACAGTACATGGGAGAAAGTTATTACCTGACTCCTTCATTAGAACAATTGCTATGTCTTCTAAATGCAGTATTAGTCTCTTGTGTTGTTTCTACTGTACTGATGTCTTTGTGCTGCAAATATGTTTCTGCAAACTAACAACACTGATATTTAGAAAAAAAAACATCATAATTACCAGAGGTGAAAGTGGGCCGGGCCAGCATACCGTTAAGAACCGGCCACCGGTACTGGCCCATACACGGCTGATGTTACACTTCTGCTGTGGCAGTGCTTTATGCTTTAACGTTGCTTCCCCCTTTAGCCCCCCCCCCCGCATCAGCGGCCCTGCTATAGTGTCCAGCAGCGCTCTTGGATGCTACCGGCAGGGCCGCCGACAGTGGGGGAGCAAAAGGGGCAGCTGCCCTGGGTTCCGGCGATTTACAAGGGCCTGGTGCTCCTGGCCACTGCAGCAGCAGCTGTCAGGAAGGGCTGGCTGGTGGAATCTGGCCCTCCAGCCCCGCAGCTTCCACCGGAGACCCCATCCCTTCTGGGGGCCACGAGCCCACCCCACACACCTTGGCAAGGACGCCGGTGCAGTGCCCACTGGTTATCTCCAGCATTTACTTTCGCCCTGGATAATTACACATACAGAACAAATGATAATGGCAATTTGGTATGCAATACCTTTAAGATGAGTGGTCCACATTTGTGGCCATCACTTTGTCTGGGATGCTGAACAATTTTCCAATCAGATGAGGATTTGCTAGTTAATCGTTTGATGAAGTATCTGAAATTTTTAGAGAGTACATTAGCGAACTGCATAAATCACCTTTTCTTTCCTTTCCCCCCCCCTCCGGTTTCTGGACATAGATACAAATCCATTTTATCTCTATTTAATTAATGATTGCAATGACTTATTGCTCACATATATACACACTTACTTTCATATTATTGTCATATTATTGTCTCACTTTTACAGAATGTATCACCTGATTTGCTGTGCCCCATGTTGATGATAACAGATTCTCAATCATGCAACATGCTACTGTTTCGTGTCCACATTCTATGAAGTCGTTAATCTGTTTAAGAAAGGTGTGGTAACCAATTACCTTTCAGTATCCATTGCGTGTCTTCCACCTCCTCCATAAACATGTCATCAAAATTGTCATCAGCATCACTTGTATCATTGTTTGAAACATCTTGCCCTATATACTCCTGTCAAGACTGTATCCCCACTTTGAACCTTAGGGTACAAATGTAGGGGCCTGCATGAAAACTTCTAAGCTTATCTACCAGCTTAGCTTTGGTCCGCTGCCACCATCACAAGAATTCCCTCCCTGGGAAGCCTTGAGAAACCTTTCACCAATTCCCTGGTGAACACAGATCCAAACCCCCTTGGATCTTAAAACAAGGAGAAATTAACCATCCCCCCTCCTTCCTTCCACCCTCCTTTCACCAACTCCTGGTGAATACAGATCCAAACCCCCTTGGATCTTAAAACAAGGAGAAATCAATCTGGTTCTTAAAAAAGAAGGCTTTTAATTAAAGAAAAAGGTAAAAATCATCTCTGTAAAATCAGTATGGAGAATAACTTTACAGGGTAATCAAACTTAAAGAGCTCAGAGGACCCCCCTCTGTCTTAGGTTCAAAGTACAGCAAACAAAGATACACACTCTGGTAAAAAGGTACATTTACAAGTTGAGAAAACAAAGTAAATCTAAGACGCCTTGCTGTCTTTTTACTTACTAGTTTGAAATAGGAGAGACTTGTTTAGAAAGATGGGGAGAACCTGGATTGATGTCTGGTCCCTCTCAGTCCCAAGAGCGAACCACCCCTTAAAACAAAGAGCACACACAAAAACCTTTCCCCCCCCCAAGATTTGAAAGTATCTTGTCTCCTTATTGGTCCTTGGGGTCAGGTGTCAGCCTGGTTACCCGAGCTTCTTAACCCTTTACAGGTAAAAGGATTTGGAGTCTCTGTACACAGAGAGCTGTTACCCTTCCCTTTATAGTTATGACAACTCCTCTTCTTCCATTGCTGGGACCTCTATGTTTTTCACTGTGCTGTCGTGAGATACAGGGCCATCCACTTTTCTAATCCCTTCTGAGGGTGTTTCTGGTTCAGTGTCACCAACTGCAATTTCAGTTTCGATTTTTTCCTCTAATGTGCTTTCAGCAGCTAATGTTGGTGGCTCTTCAAAATGGTTTTAAGTGTGCGATACTGTACATGGTTCCTAACAATTTCCCTGAGATGGTTTGCAATTTCACTCTCTTACCCTCAATAGTCGTAATTTTGTATGGTCCCTGACAGGTAGCTTGAAGCTGTCCTCCTTTTCTTGTTCTCTTTCTAGCCTTCAGTAGCAGAACATAGTCCCCAACATCAAATGTTATTTCCCCATATTTAGAAGTCTCTTTTAGCATAATGTCTTTGTTGTTTCTCTTGTGCTTTAGAAATGTTGCTTAGAGCCAGTGCAATGTCAGCATCATGTCTCGATTTCATATTTATGCTGTACTCTTTGCAGAAATCTTCCCTGAATGCATTCATATCTGGGATCTTTGTAAACAAATGGAGAAGGGGTTGTATTTGTAAAATGAAGACACACTGAACGCCATGTGTACATGAAAGGTGCTGGTAATAACATACACTTACCATGTAATTCTCTGAGACTTCTTCTAGAAACACTGGGTCAGCACAAAACATTAGTCAAAAGGATGAAATTTTTGTCATTGTGTGTACTTTAGTTCACCAAGAAAACAAAATGGGGTCAAGTAATTCATCCCAATTACTCCCATTGTCATCAACCATCTTTCGCAATGCTCTGTAACAAATGCTCATTGATTTGTTTGTTTAAAAAAAAAAAAGTCACACGTACTGTCTTGACTGAAACAGATCATACATAATCAAAAAGGTGTAATACATAATGAAAAAAGACTTTCAATGTAACACATTGATTTTGAAGATTTTTTATTGAGTTGCATCTTCTTGCATAGCACACTCTACTTGCCATTAGTACTGTAATATTCCCACCCATTCACTTACCTTTTGATGGATTTATTAGCGTTTTCAGCCAAGCCATTGGTTTGTGCGTGGTACGAGCTGGTGAAGCTACATTTTATTCCCAGTCTTTCACAAATATACAGGTTGAACTGAAAGAAAATAAGTTACACCATAAACTTACATATAGACTTGTGTTAAGGAATGTTCCTTCATGTATTTGCCATTACTTTTATGTGTAATTAGCAACAGGAATAGCCCATCTTTTAATATTTGTTTTGGAAACAAGTAGTTGTGCATTTCTTTGTTAGATATGAAGACACCGAAAAATAATTTTATAGCAACACTGACGGTGACCAACAGTAGTTTCTAAAAAAAAGTATAGTGATTGTTTGAGATCAATGGGTGACCTGATAGTGAGTTTGACTACATAGTAAAAATAACCAGAGAAAAACCAGTCATTACCTTATTATTGAATTCCGGACCAAGATCTGTCAGTATCCGCTGTGGGCATCCACGTCGAACAATCATTTTGTACATGCTGTTTGCCACGTCAGATGCTGACTTACTTCTAAGTGGCAAGGCTTCCACCCGTCTTGAAAGATAGCCATAGATTATCAGTATATACTGGTATCCATTCTTTGTTACTGGTAATGGTCCTATTAAATCTATTCCCACCAATTCCCAGATCCGAGTAACCCACTTTTAAATACAGAAGAAAAAGAAAAAACAAAACAAACAAACAAAAAGAAGTACGGGAATGGGTTAGGAAAAACAATACAAGAGTAAAGCTGAAGAAATATCCCCAGCCAGTGCAAAGGCGCATTAGAGGTAATTGCTGCACTATGCTGTGCCACTTGTATGCAGTGCACTCATTTCAAAATCAAAGCGTCATTGTGTCGCAGAAATAACAATGGATAATTATAAACAGTAATGTGTCTGATTCCAAAATTCACCTTTATGCTTTTCAAGGTGGTATCCAGATTTAATTCCTTTCCCTCTTTCTGCCAAGTCAGACATTGTGCAACCTATTTTGGATGGAACAATATGCCGACATTAACATTTCTTTATGGAAATAGTATTGCACGGGAACAGAGTTCACATTTGCACACCAAATATATTTTTATATTTCTTTTACACATTTTGAACTTGTATTTCAATTGTAAATAGCATTCTTCAGGATTTAGTTTCATTACTTTACATACCCAATGGGCAATGTCTTTTGTCATCCCTGGCCAATAGAATTTTGATGTCAGCATATTCCTCGTTTTGAATATCCCTAGATGTCCACCCAATGGACAGCCATGATACATTTCAAAGAGTTGCAGGGCTTCTTTCATGGTATGCACGACAACCTTTCTTCATTTTGCAGAATGGAACAATGTCCCCTCTGAAGATGGAGCACGGAGGATGATTAAGGTTTCTTGGGGCCTTGGGCCAGAGCAATTGTTGGGCACCTACCCACCCTGTCCGCCGGCTGCACCACCCATGGCCCTACCCCTTTCGTCCTCTTCCCCAGGATCCCAGCCATGTTCCACCTAGGCTCCCCACCATTTCGCCTGCCCCACAACTCCTTTGCTCATTTCCCACCCACCCCGCTCTCTCTCAGAGCCCCAGGACTGGAGAAGCTCTGTCCCTGTGTCATGGCCCCAGGGCTGTACCAGGGCAGGGGTTCGGGTGCTGTAGTTCTTTAGGGGACCAGGAGTGGGGTGCTGTGGATTCTCCTGCCCCACCAGGCACTTCTGCTGGAGATGGGGTTGGGCATAGGGGCTTCCCCTGCTGCCCCACAGCTTCTGCCAGGGCTGGGGTGTGGGCAACGTGTTGCACTTAAGGTATGAATGGCTTATTTGCAAAGCCATTCATTAATTATAAGGCATATGCATATCAAAGACATCTATATACAGTATGGTTCATAATGCCTTGAGTACAAGGGGAAAATTTCAGTGTATAGTTAGAACTAGCTGTTTATTTTTTTTTAAAAATTAGGAATGATTGCTCAGTAAATGTATAGTGATTGTTGTTGGTGCTTGCAGCAGACTGGATAACATACTTAAGAAATGAAGCAAAGTCATACTTTTTTTGGTAAAATTTAGACTCATTTCTCATGTAACTGCACAATGCGTTTGTTGCACCACCGGCACAGATAGCAAAGGAGATTTTCTGGAAAATTTTAATAAAAAACTAGAGATCCCAATCCCAGTCCCATTGAAGGTAAGGTTAACACTGCAAATAATCCCAGTGTTGGGACATCAGGACCATCATTTACAGGCTAAAGTTTCCAGTGTAATGTGTCAGTATTATCTGAAAAAAAGTATTCCTTGCCTTCCAAAGAAAAGTTGACAGCAAATCAACACAGGTTCAGTCTGCCTCCTTTATTCATTCCTTCAGGATATGTGCTACTCCTTAGGTATGCCAAAACATTTGCAATTTTTTCCTCAAAAGATTTCCCTGAGAATTCTTTACAGGACAAAACAGTTACTTAAGTGGAAACATGGCATATCAATCCATATAAGACTCAAAGTTGAGTTAGAAGGTATGAGATGTACATTGCAGACATATAAGCAGGGTAAACCTAAATCAAGAATGCATCATTCATAGGCCAGTCACAATACAGACATAAATAAATTGCAGGCATGTGCATAATTTTGAAGTATTTGTGGCTTGCAAAATATGGCTATATTCGATCAATGCAGATCGAATATTATCAGAGATAAGGATATCACCTACAAGATTGTAACCATGTATAGACATTGTCAGGGTTCTCTCCCCACTGTGAACTCTAGGGTACAGATGTGGGGACCCGCATGAAAGACCCCTTAAGCTTAGTTCTACCAGCTTAGGTTAAAAACTTCCCTAAGGCAAAAATTCTTCCTTGTCCTTGGGCAGTATGCTGCCACCACCAAGTGAGTTAGACAAAGATTCAGGAAAGGACCACTTGGAGTTCCTGTTTCCCCAAAATATCCCCCCAAGTCCCTTCATCCCCTTTCCTGGGGAGGCTTGAGAACAATCTACCAAGCAGATAGGTAAACAAGGTGAGCACAGACGAGACCCTTGGGTTTTTGGGACTCTAAAAACCCAATCAGGTTCTTAAAAACAGAACTTTTATTATAAGGAAAAAAAGTAAAAGAAACACCTCTGTAAAAATCAGGATGGAAGGTAATTTTACAGGGTAGTCAGATTCAAACATAGAGGATTCCCCTCTAGGCAAAACTTTAAAGTTACAAATAACCAGGAATAAACCTCCCTCTTACCGTAGGAAAAATTCACAAGCTAAAACAAAAGATAATCTAACACATTTCCTTGCTATTACTTACTATTTTTGTAATATTAGATGTATCATTTCAGTAGGAGCTGGATTACTTGCTTGGTCTCTCCCTTTGTCTCCTGAGAGAACACCCACACAGCAAAAAACAAAGCCCCCCTCGCACTTCAGATTTGAAAGTATCTTCTTTCTCCATTGGTCCTTCTGGTCAGGTGCCAACTGAGCTTCTTAACCCTTTACAGGTAAAGGAGGGATTTTAAGCTACCCGTAGCTGTATGTTTATGACAGACATAGTAACTCAGGACAGTAAATGTAACAGCACAAAAATGTCAAAAAAAGAAAACACAAGCAGAGGTGCTTGAAGAAATGGGTTCCGAAAACAAATGAATACACATGGAAACACTCTACTTACTTGCCATTATGTGTGTAGTACAGGTAATTTTTTGCTTGGTGCAACTTTTTGGGAGAAAATAGTTTTCTGCAATTCTGAAGAATCTGAAATAAAGAAACCCCTATAACATACACATATCAGTATCACCTCATTCTCAGCTATGCCTTTAATCAATCATTTTAGTGTAATTTAACTAATCAATCTTAACATAATGTAACTTAATTATCTGTCAAATTAGATCCCACCACCTTAATTGGTTTACACCCAGCAAAATTACTTATACATGAGCCAAAGAAAATCAAAAAACCAGACAGAGGCCATACAGATAAACAATAGAGAAATGGGAACCAATAAATAAATCACCATGATTACAGGCATGAAAACCATTTAAGAAATGACTATACAGTTATTGTAAAGATTCTTGATTATTCATGCAGTTAGCCAGGAAGATCCTTAGTATTTGTGTGCTTTTACCAGATTTGCCCATTACTTGGGGTATGCTCATTTATTGGGGTTACTTGTCCGGGTTTCTCCCCCCCCCCCCGATAATTGTACTAATGTACTGCTTGTGTATAAAGCTGTTGTAAAGCACCCCTCTTTCACTACTAACAGTATTGCTGTAAAACCTTTATTTTTAAGGCACAACTCTTAATTCCTTATTGCATAGTTCTACAGGTATTCTAAGCAAGATTCTTAACAGAAGGTTAACAAATATTCTATGAGTGAGAGTGAGAGAGAGAGAGAGAGAGAGCTTGCTAAAGGAGCTTGGTCTGAAAAAGAAAGCTTGCTCAGGTCTGTGCCTTAGTTTCCCTACTCCACAGCAACTACTCAACAATTAACATGTGATTAGGGTCACATGATGCCTGCATTTGTTAAACAATTTGGTCCAGATTTGCCCATTACTTTGGGGTATGTTCATTTATTAGGGTTACTCTTCGGGGGAGGGGGGTTCTGTAATTCTATCAATGTACTGCTTGTGTCACTTGTGTTTTCATATGGAGCTCTACTTCTCCCTTCTGCAAGTCCCCTCCCAATGGAGCAATCCTGCAGGACCTAGGTTCCCCAGGGCTGGGTTCCTCTAGCCACAAAATGAGATGAACACACACAAACACGCACTAACAGAGCAAGTCTGAGTGGACTGGGTCAATCAGCACTCTCAAGCTAATCCCCTTATACGTCTCTGTACTCAGTTGGCTGTGTGAAGCAGCACTTTCAAGCTGCCCCCACTTATGTGTCCCAGATTTAGCATGTCCCTATCCCCACTCTCACATCACAATTGTACTGATAGTAACCCACTTGATGAGCAAACCCCAGAGTATTTGTGGGTGCTACAAGGATCTGTAGCTTAGGTAAAAACAGTGTTGCTGCAGAATAAATGTGGAAGATACAAACAGAAGAGTAAAGAGATTCATATATATATATAAAAATATGAGAGAGAGAGAGAGATCTTGATCTTAACCATAACAGTTGGGGGGTGGGATAGCTCAGTGGTTTGAGTATTGGTCTGCTAAACCCAGGGTTGTGAGTTCAATCCTTGAGGGGCACTTAGGGATCTGGGACAAAATCAGTACTTGGTCCTGCTAGTGAAGGCAGGGGGCTGGACTCAATGACCTTTCAAGGTCCCTTCCAGTTCTAGGAGATAGGATATCTCCATTTATTTAGTTATTTATGGACTAATAGTGATAACTACTCAAGGAGAGCCTAAACAAAATAAGTTACATTATTAAAGGTTAACACCTGAGGTAGAAAAGGAAACACAGAGAGAGAGAGGGATCTCACCCACTCCTGGAAGCTTGAACTCGTGACGGTTCCCAGGTGATGGTGGTAGCTCAGGGTCTTGGATCAGTCAGGAGTAGATGAAATCCCAGTGAAACTGAGGCAGTTTGGTACATGCAACAGAACACTTACTGGAGTGTGAGTAGGTGGTTTTGTAGAGAAAATACAATGGTTCCAGGGAGGACACTAGATTTGTTTATGGGTAAACTGATGACTCAAGGAATTTCTTTAGGCTAGACAATAGGAGCTGATCACTCCTAGCTATGGCTGATGTTCCTTCAGGGGGCTTACAATGAAATTGGGCTGCTTCAGTATTTTGGATATCAATCGAGGATTCACTACTAGAATTGGTCTGATAACTGCTGAGCTGGGTGTGTGCAGCATAGGTTCATTAACATCTGGAACACAGATCTCCCATGATGCAGTTGTTCCCTGCTTTTCTGGTCCCAGAGTTCTGTGCGGTTCTCTTTTTTCCCATTCTGTATGCTAATGAGATGTCTCCTTGTTCCATCTTTAATGCAGATGAGGATAGGGAGGTTGCCTTAAACTTGTCACCAGGGATCTAGGTGTGTCTCACACCACCATTCACTGCTCTATGCAAGTTTTTTCTCTGATCAGTTTTGGTGCAAGCAGTGGGGGTGGGTGTCCTTTCATGAGTGAGACAGACTGGATACTGTGCCCTGGTTCCCCAAGAAGACAGAGCTGACTGGTACCATCTGTGACTGCAGAGGTCTTAACAGGCATTGAACATGAAATGATCTTTAACAATATGTTGTAACTACATACATAAAAGAAATCCATTCCACCTTAGTTTAGGAGAGAGACCACTGATTGACCAATAAGAATCTGGTGTTGCAGGTCCCCATAGTGCAATTATATTTTCTTCTCCATTGTACAGATTTAAAAGTCACTATCATTGAATAAAAAAACTTCAGAAACAGACTTCAAAGAGAAACAGCAGAACTAAAATTCATTTGCAAATTCAACACCATTAATCTGGGCTTGAATAGGGACTGGGAGTGGCTGGCTCATTACAGAAGCAGCTTTTCCTCTCCTGGAATTGACACCTCCTCATCTATTATTGGGAGTGGACTACATCCACCCTGATTGAATTGGCACTGTCAACACTGGTTCTTCACTTGTGAAGTAACTCCCTGCTCTCCCTGTGTCAGTATATAATGCCTGCATCTGTAACTTTCACTCTATGCATCCAAAGAAGTGAGGTTTTTACTCACGAAAGCTTATGCCCAAATAAATCTGTTAGTCTTTAAGGTGCCACCAGACTCCTTGTTGCTTTTATTTTGGTGAGTTTCGCACACAGATGCAGAAATGTGGACTTGCGCATCCAAAAGTTCTGCAGCCACTGCTCATGAGCCCAAGCCTTCATTGTTGCAGAAGATTTTTGCCCTTGGGAAGGATATAAGATGACACCATGTAATACACTTACTGACTATTTGTGAATCAGCTTCTACACACCAGCAATGCCGTGTGAACATGGGACTCTAAGGGCTAGATTCACAGGCAAGATAAATGCAGCAAAAGGTAATCCTAAAATTTGTGAACTGTTATGAGACTTCACGTAGACAAATAGTGATAAGAGACTCTTTTAAATACTCAAAATGTGTGACGCAGAGTTTGATGGAATGTAGGGAAATTATTTCACTGCATCAAGTCTCCTGTAGCAGTAAAGTAGCACCGGGGCAGCAGGTTTTTATATTTTTTGGTGGCATCCAGAAAAGGTCCAAGGGAGTTTTGCTGTGGGAGGGGGCTTAGGGTCAGTACCGGGTTTACAATGGTGCCAATGGCACTGTGGCACCAGGCCCACCCTGGGAAGGGGCCCATTACAGACCCCTCTAACCCATCCACACAGCCAGATCTGGCCCCTCACCTGGGGCAGTCCAGCACACAGGTGGTGTGTGAACCTTGCTGTGTGAGCAGCTCTCAGCCAGCAGGTTCCACTCACCTGTAGGGGGCTCATCACCCAGCAGCTGGGGTTCACCATGGGGGCTGGGCAGCGCTGCTGGTCGCAGGCCAATGGGTGTGGCCTTTGGAGTCATGTCCCAGGGATCTGCCCCACTCCCCAGCACTGCTCCGGCTCTGAGCTGTCTCCGCTGCCTGGGACCTGTGGGGCTCCACCTGCCTCCCCAGGGGAAGAGCCACCTGGGACTGGTGCAGAAGCTGGGCCAGTCCCAGCCAGTCACAGGGGACAGTGCGGGGGGGGCTCAGCTGGGTCCTGCCAGGCATGTGGGTCCTGAGGGAGCCTGGCCCGGGCAGGCTCTGCTTCTGCTCCAGCCTGGCTTATTGCACCACTCCAGACAACTTGGCTCAGTGACCGTTTTCCCATCCTCTTGGATTCCACGTTGCTCCAGCAGAGCGCAGGGACAGGTTCCACTCATGGAATGTCCTTTGTCACAAATACTCCACCAATGCTCCACGCACCCTGATCTGCTCTGATTCCACCCTCTACACAGGATTTCCCATTCCCAAACCTGAGCTGATCACCCCGCTGGAACAAGGGGAAGAGCCATGGCTACCCGATCTCCAGGCCTGCGAGGAAGGAAGACTTCCAAGATGCACCCGGACAGGTGAGGACTGACACAGAAACCATCTGGGGAATGAAGAAAAAAGTCGAGAATCCCAAAATATGGTGTGAGCAAGCGCCCTCAGTTCTTCCTCATCTCACCAGAGCAGGGCTGCGGTCAGCAGATATCGCTCACGCCATTCCACCCTGCCTCTTAGCTGCAGGAGTTTCCTTCCCGTCTCTCCTTCCCTGTGAGCGTTTGGGTGGGATGTGGAGGCAGAATCCAATTGCTCAGTCTTTGTGTTGGGCTTTTCCTTGGTGCTAGTCCTCTTTCTCCCTAGCACAATGACTCCTGTCTGGATTGACAGGTTTCAGAGTAGCAGCCATGTTAGTCTGAATCCGCAAAAAGAACAGGAGTACTTGTGGCACCTTAGAGACTAACAAATTTATTAGAGCATAAGCTTTCGTGGGCTACAGCCCACTTCTTCGGATGCATCCACTCGGATCCACGAGTGTAGCCAAGGCCTAGGAGGGGAGCCAGGTCCTGTACACGGTGCACACCGATGCTCCTGGAGGATAATCGTAGAATGCGAAGAAGAAGCCAACCCGATGGCTTTGCACCCAGCTTTTTGTTCATAGATCCTGTCCTGTCCCACTGCCCCTGGACACTGTATGACCATGAGTCATCAGTTAATGCCAAATGTGACTTCGATCTTTTTCTTGATGGGGCTTTTGTTTTTCATTCTCTTGGGTGGGTTCTTCTGCAAGTTTTGCCCATATTGTTCTTCAGCCATCAGGGTGTTGCTGGCAGCTGGTCTTTGAGATGAGCTGGCCTCGGGGACTGATCCCCCCACACACCGACACCCACATTCACACTTTTAAATGAAACAAACATCCCTAACATTAAACGGAGTTTCAGTTACAATATGGAGTTGCTTTAGTTACAATGTATCAGTGGTTTAAGATGGGGTTTTAGTTACAATATGGAGTTGCTTTAGTTACAATGTATTAAAAAGAAAAGTGTTACAATAACAGATTCTGCCAAGAGCAACAGAGAGTCCCATGCATCCGACGAAGTGGGCATTCACCCATGAAAGCTTATGCTCCAATACATCTGTTAGTCTTAAAGGTGCCACAGGACTCTCTGTGATCCAGACTAACACGGCTACCCCTCTGATACTTGACACCATGCAAGGCACTGTATTTAGCCGTATGGAATGGAAATCTATCAACCTCATGATCCAGACTAACACGGCTACCCCTCTGATACTTGACAGATTCTGCCAAGGCAATTCTTCATAAGCTACTAACACACAATTTGTCCAAAGGTGGTTAACACTGTTTCATTTATAAAAAGACAATTTCATTAATAATAAAAGGTGATTTCATTACAGTAATTTCATTGCAAGTTTACAGAGCCATATTGGTAGGTATAATTTATTTAAAGGGTAATTTTATTTTCAACCCTACAACCTGTCCTGAAAGAATTAAGAACCGTGCAGGCTAATTGACCCAGATTCAACCTTTAGAGACATGTTAGAAAAGTGAGTAAATTGTATTTGGGGTCATTCCAAGTAACAGATAGTAGAACTTTGAAATGTAAACTTGTATTGTTAAAAACTTGGAAGAAGTTAGTGCTGTTGATTAATCACAATTAACTCAAAAATTAATTGTGGGTGGAAAAATTAATCTCGCTGGATGACCTTGTTAAATAATAGAATACCAATTGAAATTTGTTAAATGTTTTCAGATGTTTTTCTACATTTTCGTATATATTGATTTCTATCACAACAAAATAGAAAGTGTACAGTGCTCACTTTATATTATTTTTGATTACAAATATTTGTACTGTAAACATGAAAAGCAAAAATAGTATTTTTGAATTCACCTCATACAAGTACTGTAGTACAATCTCTTTATCATGGAAGTGTAACTTTGAAACATAGATTAAGTTTGTTATATAAGTGCACTCAAAAATAAAGCAATTAAAAACTTTTGAGCCTAGAAGTCCACTCAGTGCTACTTCTTATTCTGACAATTGCTTAGACAAGCAAGTTTGTTTACATTTGTGTGAGATAATGCTGCAAGTGAGAAGAAGCAATCTTATGACACTGTTGCAGCCGGAGTCGCATGATATTAATGTGCCAGATGCGCTAAAGAGTCCTATGTCCCCTCATGCTTCAAGCACTGTTGCTTAGGGTACGTCTACACTTACTTCCTGGTTCGGCGGCAGGCAATCGATCTTCTTGGATCGATCCTGGAAGTGCTCGCCGTCGACGCCGGTACTCCAGCTCAGTGAGAGGAGTACACGGCATCGACGGGGGAGCGTGCCTGCCGCGTCTGGACCCGCGGTAAGTTCGGACTAAGGTACTTCGAATTCAGCTACGTTATTAATGTAGCTGAATTTGCGTACCTTAGTCCGAAGTGGGGGGTTAGAGTGGACCAGACCTCAGCTTCCCTTCCCCCAGCCTGCTATACCTGCTGCCCATGCTCAGACCAGAGCTGATCATTCTTCAGCTTTTCAGACTCTTCTAGGGTCTGTGGGGAAAATTTTTCATCTGCCAGTAGAGTTGCCACCTCTCCTGGACCTGACACCATTTGTGGCGATGGTATCTAGTCCAGGATTGGGGTGGATTAAATAACTCTCCCGCTGGTGCACTACAGAAAACTGCTCCCTGTAGGAATGTGCTTCTTATGGTCGACTGAGCATGCTCAGTAATATCTGTTGAAGACACTGCCCTTCACCCTGCCCTTACTAAGCATAAGATTGTGCTGAGTGCTTTTTACAGGAGTTAAAAGGGGCAAATCGGAGAAAGGGGCAGCCAGGGTCTGAACAGGGGGCAAAAATTGACTAGTCAGGGGGTCATGCACTTGACAAACACCTGCCAGGAATGGTCTATATAATACTTAGTCCTGCCATGAGTGCAGGGGACAAAGTGCTATCTGTAGTCATTTGCTACACCAGAGAGCAGTTTTTTCACAATAGCCGTTTCTTAGGGTATGTCTACACTACGAAATTAGGTCGAATTTATAGAAGCCGGTTTTATAGATATCGGTTTTATACAGTCGATTGTGTGTGTCCCCACATAAAATGCTCTAAGTGCATTAAGTCGGCGGACCGCGTCCACAGTACCGAGGCTAGCATCGACTTCCGGAGCATTGCACTGTGGGTAGCTATCCCACAGTTCCCGCAGTCTCCGCCGCCCATTGGAATTCTGGGTTGAGATCCCAATGCCTGATGATGCAAAAACAGTGTCGCGGGGGGTTCTGGGTACATGTCGTCAGGCCCCTCCCCCTCCGTCAGAGCAATGGCAGACAATCGATTCACACCTTTTTACCTGGGTTACCTGTGCAGACAACATACCATGGCAAGCATGGAGCCCGCTCAGCTCAGCTTACCGTCACCATATGTCATCTGGGTGCCCGCAGACGTGGTACTGCATTGCTACACAGCAGCAGCTAATTGCCTTTTGGCAGTAGACGGTGCAGCATGACTGGTAGCCGTCATTGGCTATCTGGGTGCTGGCAGACGTGGAGCTGCATTGCTACACAGCAGCAGCTCCTTGCCTTTTGGCAGTGGATGATGTATTACGATTGATATCCGTCATCATCATATTCCTCAGTGAGTTCAATCAGAGGCACCTGGGAAACTTCTTCAGCAGATTCCTCTAAGAAATACTGAGCCAAACTTTCCACTCTGGGCATCTGATTCTTCATTTTGTCTCCTGGAGACCCAGCAGTCCTATTGAACCGTCTTGATGATGATGGCTAGCAGTTGTAATACAACATTTTCTGCCAAGCACCCAGAAGATGCCGATGGCTATCAGTCATGCTGCACCGTCTGCTGCCAGCTTAAAATGTAAAAATAGATGGACCAGATTTGTTCTGTATTCATTTGCTTCCCCCTCCCTCCATGAAATCAATGGCCTGCTAAACCCAGGGTTTTGAGTTCAATCTTTGGGGGGGGCCATTCTGTGTGACAGTTGTTTGTGTTTCTCCCTGATGCACAGCCACCTTTGTTGATTTTAATTCCCTGTACCTGTACACCATGTTGTCACTCACCCCACCCTCCCGCCCTCCGTCAGACACTAGTTTCGCGCCTTTTTTCAGCCCAGAAACCATAGCACTGGGATCATGGAGCCCGCTAAGATCACCGCAGCAATTATGAGCACTATGAACACCATGCGCATTGTCCTGGAGTATATCAGAGCCAGAACATGCCAAAGCAAAACCAGGACCAGGTGAGGAGGCGATTGCAGCGCAGCGATGAGAGTGATGAGGAAATTGACATGGACATAGACCTCTCACAAAGTACGAGCCCCAGCAATGTGCAAATCATGGTTTTACTGGCGCAGGTTCATGCTGTGGAACGCCGATTCTGGGCCCGGGAAACAAGCACAGACTGGTGGGACCGCGTTGCAGGTGTGGGACGATTCCCAGTGGCTGCGAAACATTTGCATGCATAATGGAACTTTCTGACTTGCTTTCCCCTGCCCTGAAGCGCCAGAATACCAGGATGAGAGCAGCCCTCACAGTTGAGAAGCGTGTGGTGATAGCCCTGTGGAAGCTTGCAAAGCCAGACAGCTACCGGTCAGTCGGGTATCAATTTGGAGTGGGCAAATCTACTGTGGGGGCTGCTGTGATCCAAGTTGCCAGGGCAATAAAAGACCTGCTGATATCAAGGGTAGTGACTCTGGGAAACGTGCAGGTCATAGTGGATGGCTTTGCTGCAATGGGATTCCCAAACTGTGGTGGGGCCATAGACGGAACCCATATCCCTATCTTGTCAGCAGAGCAACAAGCCACAGAGTACATAAACTGCAAGGGGTACTTTTCCATGGTGCTGCGAGCCCTGGTGGATCACAAGGGACGTTTTACCAACATCAACGTGGGATGGCCGGGAAAGGTACATGATGCTCGCGTCTTCAGGCACTCTGGTCTGTTTCGAAAGCTGCAGGAAGGGACTTTCTTCCCGGACCAGAAAATGACCGTTGGGGATGTTGAAATGCCTATCGTTATCCTTGGGGACCCAGCCCTACCCCTTAATGCCATGGCTCATGAAGCCGTACACAGGCAGCCTGGACAGGAGTCAGGACCTGTTCAACTACAGGCTGAGCAAGTGCCGAATGGTGGTGGAATGTGCATTTGGACGTTTAAACGCGTGCTGGTGCAGTTTACTGACTCGGATAGACCTCAGCGAAGCCAATATTCCAATTGTTATTGCTGCTTGCTGTGCGCTCCACAATATCTGTGAGAGTAAAGGGGAGACATTTATGGCGGGGTGGGAGGTTGAGGCAAATCGCCTGGCTGCTGATTACACGCAGCCAGACAACAGGGTGGTTAGAAGAGCACAGCAGGGCACGGTGCACATCAGAGAAGCTTTGAAAACGAGTTTTGTGACTGGCCAGGCTATGGTGTGAAACTTCTGTTTGTTTCTCCTTGATGAACCCTCTGCCCCTCCACCCGGTTCACTCTACTTCCCTGTAAACTAACCACCCCACCCTCCCCTCCCCCCTTTGAGCACCGCTTGCAGAGGCAATAAAGTCATTGTTACTTCACATTCATGCATTCTTTATTAATTCATCACACAACTAGGGGAATAATTGCCAAGGTAGCCCGGGATGGGTGGGGGAGGAGGGAAGGAAAAGGACACACTACAGTTTAAAACTTTAACTCTTATTGAAGGCCAGCCTTCCGATGCTCGGGCAATCATCTGGGGTGGAGTGACTGGGTGGCCAGAGGCCCCCCCACCGTGTTCTTGGGCGTCTGGGTGAGGAGGCAATGGGACATGCGGAGGAGGGCTATTGGTTACACAGGGGCTGTAGCGGCGGTCTCTGCTCCTGATGCCTTTCCTGCAGCTCAACCATACACTGGAGCATATCAGTTTGATGCTCCAACAGCCGGAGCATTGACTCTTGCCTTCTGTCAGCAAGCTGACGCCACCTATCCTCTTTAGCCCGTCACTTGCTCTCTTCAGCCCACGATTCAGCCTGCTACCTCTCCTCTCATTCATATTGTGCTTTTTTACACTCTGACATTGACTGCCTCCACGCATTCTGCTGTGCTATGTCAGTGTGGGAGGACATCTGGAGCTCTGAGAACATATCATCCCGAGTCCGCCGTTTTCTCCTTCTAATCTTCACTAGCCTCTGTGAAGGAGAAACATTTGCAGCTGGTGGAGGAGAAGGGAGAGGTGGTTAAAAAAGACACATTTTAGAGAACAATGAGTACACTCTTTCACATTAAATTTTGCTCTTCACATTACACAGCACATGTGCTTTCGTTACAAGGTTGCATTTTTCCTCTTATATTGAGGGCCTGCCGGTTTGGTGTCAGAGATCACTCACACAGTGCCAGGCAACAGATTTCGGCTTGCAGACAGCCATGGTAAGCCACAGTCTTTTGGCTTTTTTAACCTTCTTAACATGTGGGAATGGTTTAAAACAGTAGCGCCCTCATTTCCCATACCAAGCACCCATTGGGTTGGCCATTTAAAATGGGTTTGCAATGTAAAAGGAGGGGCTGCAGTTTCCGGGTTAACATGCAGCACAAACCCAACTACCCCCCCCAAACCCAATTCTCTGGGATGATCGCTTCACTCCTCCCCCCTACTGCGTGGCTAACAGCGGGGAACATTTCTGTTCAGCCGAGCAGGAACGGGCTCTGAATGTCCCCTTAATAAAATCACCCCATTTCAACCAGGTGACCGTGAATGATATCACTCTCCTGAGGATAATAAAGACAGATAAGGAATGGATGTTATCTGCATGCCAGCAAACACCAGGACCATACGCTGCCATGCTTTGTTATGCAATGATTCCAGACTACGTGCTACTGGCCTGGTGTGATAAAGTGTCCTACCATGGCGGACGGGATAAGGCAGCCCTCCCCCAGAAACCTTTTGCAAAGGCTTTGGGAGTACATGAAGGAGAGCTTTCTGGAGATGTCCCTAGAGGATTTCCGCTCCATCCCCATACACATTAACAGACTTTTCCAGTAGCTGTACTGGCCGTGATTGCCAGGGCAAATTAATCATTAATCATTAAACAAGCTTGCTTTTAAACTATGTGTAATATTTACAAAGGTACACTCACCAGAGGTCCCCTGTGTGCCCTCAGGGTCTGGGAGCACGCCTTGGGTGAGTTCGGGGGTTACTGGTTCCAGGTCCAGGGTGATAAACATATCCTGGCTGTTGCGGAAACCGGTTTCTCCGCTTCCTTGCTGTGAGCTATCTTCATTGTCTTCATCCTCATCTTCTTCGTACCCCGAACCCACTTCCCTGTTGCGTGTTTCTCCATTGATGGAGTCAAAGCACACTGTTGGGGTAGTGGTGGCTGCACCCCCTAGCATCGCATGCAGCTCTGCGTAGAAGCGGCATGTTTGTGGCTCTGCCTCGGACCTTCCGTTTGCCTCTCTTTCTTTGTGGTAGGCTTGCCTTAGCTCCTTAATTTTCATGCGGCACTGCTGTGCGTCCCTGTTATGGCCTCTGTCCTTCATGGCCTTTGAGACTTTTTCTAATATTTTGCCATTTCGTTTACTGCTACGGAGTTCAGCTAGCACTGATTCATCTCCCCATATGGCGAGCAGATCCCGTACCTCCCGTTCGGTCCATGATGGAGCTCTTTTGCGATCCTGGGACTCCATCATGGTTACCTGTGCTGATGAGCTCTGTGTGGTCACCTGTGCTCTCCACGCTGGGCAAACAGGAAATGAAATTCAAAAGTTTGTGGGGCTTTTCCTGTCTACCTGGTCAGTGCATCTGAGTTGAGAGTGCTGTCCAGAGCGGTCACAATGAAGCACTGTGGGATAGCTCCCGGAGGCCAATAACGTCGAATTCCATCCACACTACCCCAAATCCGACCCGCAAAGGCCGATTTTAGCGCTAATCACCTCGTCAGAGGTGGAGTAAAGAAACCGGTTTAAAGGGCCCTTTAAGTCGAAAAAAAGGGCTTCGTCGTGTGGACGTGTCCAGGCTTAATTCGATTTAACGCTGCTAAAGTTGACCTAAACTCGTAGTGTAGACCAGGCCTTACAAACCAGTTACAGATCAGCAACTGGTGGAGGTAGCACAGTCCTACAGGGAACAGTTTCCTATATGACACCTGCCAGCTCAAACTGGGTGCAGAGCAGGGGGAAGCCAACCCACGCTGCGCTAGGGGCTGGGACAGCCACACCTGGGGGAGGAAGAAGAGTGGGGGAGTGGAAAGAGGGCTTAAGAGGGGAAGGGGTGTAGATAAGGTGGGTTTGAGGGTGGATGAGGGATGGGTTGGGCAGAAGGAGGATGCAGTGGGCAGGGTGCTGAAGGGAGGGGGCGATGCAGGGGAATCAGGGAAGACTTATGGGGTGGATGGGGACAGGTTGTAATAGAAGTGGGGGGGGTCATTGCGAGGGAAATGGATAATATTGGGGGGAGGCTGGCGTAGACTGAGAGCAAGAGCAGACTGGCTGGAGGAGGGACAGAAAGAGGGTAGAGCTTGGGGAGAGGGAGAGATACAAGGGCAGCTCCCCCACCCCATGGGGCAGGAGTGGGGGAGGGGTTGCCCCGCCCAGCAGCCAGAGGGGAGTTCCTTTACCACAAATATCACTGAAACTTTGGGTGTAGGTGGAGGTTTCTGTCTAAGGGCTCAGAAGCTACCAGGCAGGTGTCCAGAGTAGGGATGAAAATAGCGTGTAAAAAGTAACTGTTTCAACTATTAAAATTGTACTGGTAACATGTTAAGGAGTTGACAACATAGGCATCTGCCCAGCATCCCAGCTGTGGCCATGACTGGTTTTGCCCGGCAAAGCACAGGCGGAGAGGCTGGAATTGCTCTGGGCCCAGTGGAACACTTTTTAAAGTAGGGGTGCAGTGCCCCCCCTTATCCCTGTCTGTGCCCCCCACCCCCTTGAGGTGGGACCGGGAGCAGAGCCATGGCTCCAGGAAGGGGGGAGTTGGCTCACAGACAGGGGTAAGGGGCCTGAGGCTGGACGTGGAAGCTGATTAAGTCATCCCCATTGTACTGGAATTCCCCCCCCCCCAGGGGTGCCCCATTCCATGACCTGCACCCCGTGGAACCCTGAGGGAGGGCAGGGACAGAACTAGATCAGCAACCAGAAGTGCTCAAAGATCATGAGTCTGCCACTCTCTGCCCCCCCAAATCAGTTTACAGAGATTACCAAGTTTGGGGGCTTTTTATCTGCCCCCTGAATCTGCACCTTTCCAGGGACACTGGGAAGAAAGGTCTTGTCACCTAGAGCCTGAGGGCGTGTCCGTCAGAGCAGGAGTCTGACCTGCAGAATCCCTGTAGCACAGTCAGGGCCTGGGCAGGAGGCCTGGGACGTGGGAGGGACAGACTGTGAACTGCCCTGGCATTCTAGAGACCCTGTTTGTGCTTCCCCGGTGCCCACAGAGTGGGGCGAAGTGTTTTCCTTTCGCCTTTCCCATTGTTTCCTGATTTCTTTTATTAGCTGCTGTGTTGTAAATTGCATTTGTTCTGAACTATAGACAATGGTCAGGGAAGCGTCCATAGCAGAGAAAGTACC
>NW_020715456.1:0-20895 GCF_002925995.2 Terrapene triunguis
ACCTTTGATAAGTAACAATTGAGAAAATGAAATCACAGAAGTTATAATGTTACACATTCTTTGCATTCACTCATGCTATTCATTCCATATGTCAGCATTACCTAAGCTATGCCTATCAGCATGATGTAAATGTTTAATGGTGTGGAATTTTTACAAGAATCCTGATCCTTAGGCAGTTTATGGAATTTGTTTCTCATACAATTCTGTTTGTTAACATCGTGCAATCCTCACTTTCCTTTTCACAGTTGACAAGGTTGCAGTATATGCAGTAGTCCTCCACGCTTTCTGAAAAATAAATATAGCGCTAGAAATGATGAATATGTTACGACCAACACTGAAAATGCAAATCTTGATTTATTAATGAATGTCAATATTTTAATCCAGTCACCGTTTTCAACATATTTTTTTCTTTTTTGTGAGTCATATTTTCTAATTTTTCCAATCTTCCTGTTATCTTCACATGTGCCTAATGAGTCCACAGTACATGGGAGAAAGTTATTACCTGACTCCTTCATTAGAACCATTGCTATGTCTTCTAAATGCAGTATTAGTCTCTTGTGTTGTTTCTACTGTACTGATGTCTTTGTGCTGCAAATACGTTTCTGCAAACTAACAACACTGATATTTAGAAAAAAAACATCATAATTACCAGAGGTGAAAGTGGGCCGGGCCAGCATACCATTAAGAACCGGCCACCGGTACCGGCCCATACACGGCTGATGTTACACTTCTGCTGTGGCAGTGCTTTATGCTTTAACGTTGCTTCCCCCTTTAGCCCCCCCCCTGCATCAGCGGCCCTGCTATAGTGTCCAGCAGCGCTCTTGGATGCTACCGGCAGGGCCGCCGACAGTGGGGGAGCAAAAGGGGCAGCTGCCCTGGGTTCCGGCGATTTACAAGGGCCTGGTGCTCCTGGCCACTGCAGCAGCAGCTGTCAGGAAGGGCTGGCTGGTGGAATCTGGCCCTCCAGCCCCGCAGCTTCCACCGGAGACCCCATCCCTTCTGGGGGCCATGAGCCCACCCCACACACCTTGTCAAGGACGCCAGTGCAGTGCCCACTGGTTATCTCCAGCATTTACTTTCGCCCTGGATAATTACACATACAGAACAAATGATAATGGCAATTTGGTATGCAATACCTTTAAGATGAGTGGTCCACAGTTGTGGCCATCACTTTGTCTGGGATGCTGAACAATTTTACTCTTCCAATCAGATGAGGATTTGCTAGTTAATCGTTTGATGAAGTATCTGAAATTTTTAGAGAGTACATTAGCGAACTGCATAAATCACCTTTTCTTTCCTTTCCCCCCCCCCCCGGTTTCTGGACATAAATACAAATCCATTTTATCTCTATTTAATTAATGATTGCAATGACTTATTGCTCACATATATACACACTTACTTTCATATTATTGTCATATTATTGTCTCACTTTTACAGAATGTATCACCTGATTTGCTGTGCCCCATGTTGATGATAACAGATTCTCAATCATGCAACATGCTACTGTTTCGTGTCCACATTCTATGAAGTCGTTAATCTGTTTAAGAAAGGTGTGGTAACCAATTACCTTTCAGTATCCATTGCGTGTCTTCCACCTCCTCCATAAACATGTCATCAAAATTGTCATCAGCATCACTTGTATCATTGTTTGAAACATCTTGCCCTATATACTCCTGTCAAGACTGTATCCCCACTTTGAACCTTAGGGTACAAATGTAGGGGCCTGCATGAAAACTTCTAAGCTTATCTACCAGCTTAGCTTTGGTCCGCTGCCACCATCACAAGAATTCCCTCCCTGGGAAGCCTTGAGAAACCTTTCACCAATTCCCTGGTGAACACAGATCCAAACCCCCTTGGATCTTAAAACAAGGAGAAATTAACCATCCCCCCTCCTTCCTTCCACCCTCCTTTCACCAACTCCTGGTGAATACAGATCCAAACCCCCTTGGATCTTAAAACAAGGAGAAATCAATCTGGTTCTTAAAAAAGAAGGCTTTTAATTAAAGAAAAAGGTAAAAATCATCTCTGTAAAATCAGTATGGAGAATAACTTTACAGGGTAATCAAACTTAAAGAGCTCAGAGGACCCCCCTCTGTCTTAGGTTCAAAGTACAGCAAACAAAGATACACACTCTGGTAAAAAGGTACATTTACAAGTTGAGAAAACAAAGTAAATCTAAGACGCCTTGCTGTCTTTTTACTTACTAGTTTGAAATAGGAGAGACTTGTTTAGAAAGATGGGGAGAACCTGGATTGATGTCTGGTCCCTCTCAGTCCCAAGAGCGAACCACCCCTTAAAACAAAGAGCACACACAAAAACCTTTCCCCCCCCCAAGATTTGAAAGTATCTTGTCTCCTTATTGGTCCTTGGGGTCAGGTGTCAGCCTGGTTACCCGAGCTTCTTAACCCTTTACAGGTAAAAGGATTTGGAGTCTCTGTACACAGAGAGCTGTTACCCTTCCCTTTATAGTTATGACAACTCCTCTTCTTCCATTGCTGGGACCTCTATGTTTTTCACTGTGCTGTCGTGAGATACAGGGCCATCCACTTTTCTAATCCCTTCTGAGGGTGTTTCTGGTTCAGTGTCACCAACTGCAATTTCAGTTTCGATTTTTTCCTCTAATGTGCTTTCAGCAGCTAATGTTGGTGGCTCTTCAAAATGGTTTTAAGTGTGCGATACTGTACATGGTTCCTAACAATTTCCCTGAGATGGTTTGCAATTTCACTCTCTTACCCTCAATAGTCGTAATTTTGTATGGTCCCCGACAGGTAGCTTACAGCTGTCCTCCTTTTCTTGTTCTCTTTCTAGTCTTCAGTAACAGAACAGAGTCCCCAACATCAAATGTTATTTCCCCATATTTAGAAGTCTTTCTTTTAGCATAATGTCTTTGTTGTTTGCACTGGCTCTAAGCAACATTCCTAAAGCACAAGAGAATGTCAGCATCATGTCTCGATTTCATATTTATGCTGTACTCTTTGCAGAAATCTTCCCTGAATGTATTCATATCTGGGATCTTTGTAAACAAATGGAGAAGGGGTTGTATTTGTAAAATGAAGACACACTGAATGCCATGTGTACATGAAAGGTGCTGGTAATAACATACACTTACTATGTAATTCTCTGAGACTTCTTCTGGAAACACTGGGTCAGCACAAAACATTAGTGAAAAGGGTGAAATTTTTGTTGTTTCGTGTACTTTAGTTCGCCAAGAAAACAAAATGGGGTCAAGTAATTCATCCCAATTACTCCCATTGTCATCAACCATCTTCCACAATGCTCTGTAACAAATGCTCATTGATTTGTTTGTTTAAAAAAAGAAAGTCACACGTACGGTCTTGACTGAAACAGATCATACATAATGAAAAAGGTGTAATACATAATGAAAAAAGACTTTCAATGTAACACATTGATTTTGAAGATTTTTTATTGAGTTGCATCTTCTTGCATAGCACATTCTACTTGCCATTAGTACTGTAATATTCTCACCCATTCACTTACCTTTTGATGGATTTATTAGCGTTTTCAGCCAAGCCATTGGTTTGTGGGTGGTACGAGCTGGTGAAGCTACGTTTTATTCCCAGTCTTTCACAAATATACAGGTTGCACTGAAAGAAAATAAGTTACACCATAAACTTACATATAGACTTGTGTTGAGGAATGTTCCTTCGCGTATTTGCCATTACTTTTATGTGTAATTAGCAACAGGAATAGCCCATCTTTTAATATTTGTTTTGGAAACAAGTAGTTGTGCGTTTCTTTGTTAGATATGAAGACACCGAAAAATAATTTTATAGCAACACTGATGGTGACCAACAGCAGTTTCTAAAAAGAAGTATAGTGATTGTTTGAGATCAATGGGTGACCTGATAGTGAGTTTGACTACATAGTAAAAATAACCAGAGAAAAACCAGTCATTACCTTATTATTGAATTCCGGACCAAGATCTGTCAGTATCCGCTGTGGGCATCCACGTCGAACAATCATTTTGTACGTGCTGTTTGCCACCTCAGATGCTGACTTACTTCTAAGTGGAAAGGCTTCCACCCATTTTGAAAGATAATCTATGGCTATCAGTATATACTGGTATCCATTCTTTGTTACTGGTAATGGTCCTATTAAATCTATTTCCACCAATTCCCAGATCCAAGTGACCCACTTTTAAATACAGAAGAAAAAGAAAGAAAGAAAAAACAAACAAACAGAAGTATGGGAATGGGTTAGGAAAAACAATACAAGAGTAAAGCTGATGAAATATCCCCAGCCAGTGCAAAGGCGCATTAGAGGTAATTGCTGCACTATGCTGTGCCACTTGTATGCAGTGCACTCATTTCAAAATCAAAGCCTCATTGTGTCGCAGAAATAACAATGGATAATGATAAACAGTAATGTGTCTGATTCCAAAATTCACCTTTATGCTTTTCAAGGTGGTATCCAGATTTAATTCCTTTCCCTCTTTCTGCCAAGTCAGACATTGTGCAACCTATTTTGGATGGAACAATATGATGACATTAACATTTCTTTATGGAAATAGTATTGCATGGGAACAGAGTTCACATTTGCACACCAAATATATTTTTATATTTCTTTTACACATTTTGAACTTGTATTTCAATTGTAAATAGCATTCTTCAGGATTTAGTTTCATTACTTTACATACCCAATGGGCAATGTCTTTTGTCATCCCTGGCCAATAGTATTTTGATGTCAGCATATTCCTCGTTTTGAATATCCCTAGGATGTCCACCCAATGGACAGCCATGATACATTTCAAAGAGTTGCAGGGCTTCTTTCGTGGTATGCACGACAACCTTTCTTCATTTTGCAGAATGGAACAATGTCCCCTCTGAAGATGGAGCACGGAGGATGATTAAGGTTTCTCGGGGCCCTGGGCCAGAGCAATTGTTGGGCCCCTACCCACCCTGTCCGCCGGCTGCACCACCCATGGCCCTACCCCTTTCGTCCTCTTCCCCAGGATCCCAGCCATGTTCCACCTAGGCTCCCCACCATTTCGCCTGCCCCACAACTCCTTTGCTCATTTCCCACCCACCCCACTCTCTCTCAGAGCCCCAGGACTGGAGAAGCTCTGTCCCTGTGTCACAGCCCCAGGGCTGTACCAGGGCAGGGGTTCAGGTGCTGTAGTTCTTTAGGGGACCAGGAGTGGGGTGCTGTGGATTCTCCTGCCCCACCAGGCACTTCTGCTGGAGATGGGGTCGGGCATAGGGGCTTCCCCTGCTGCCCCACAGCTTCTGCCAGGGCTGGGGTGGGGGCAACATGTTGCACTTAAGGTATGAATGGCTTATTTGCAAAGCCATTCATTAATTATAAGGCATATGCATATCAAAGACATCTATATACAGTATGGTTCATAATGCCTTGAGTACAAGGGGAAAATGTCAGTGTATAGTTAGAACTAGCTGTTTATTTTTTTTTTTAAATTAGGAATGATTGCTCAGTAAATGTATAGTGATTGTTGTTGGTGCTTGCAGCAGACTGGATAACATACTTAAGAAATGAAGCAAAGTCATACTTTTTTTGGTAAAATTTAGACTCATTTCTCATGTAACTGCACAATGCGTTTGTTGCACCACCGGCACAGATAGCAAAGGAGATTTTCTGGAAAATTTTAATAAAAAACTAGAGATCCCAATCCCAGTCCCATTGAAGGTAAGGTTAACACTGCAAATAATCCCAGTGTTGGGACATCAGGACCATCATTTACAGGCTAAAGTTTCCAGTGTAATGTGTCAGTATTATCTGAAAAAAAGTATTCCTTGCCTTCCAAAGAAAAGTTGACAGCAAATCAACACAGGTTCAGTCTGCCTCCTTTATTCATTCCTTCAGGATATGTGCTACTCCTTAGGTATGCCAAAACATTTGCAATTTTTTCCTCAAAAGATTTCCCTGAGAATTCTTTACAGGACAAAACAGTTACTTAAGTGGAAACATGGCATATCAATCCATATAAGACTCAAAGTTGAGTTAGAAGGTATGAGATGTACATTGCAGACATATAAGCAGGGTAAACCTAAATCAACAATGCATCATTCATAGGCCAGTCACAATACAGACATAAATAAATTGCGGGCATGTGCATAATTTTGAAGTATTTGTGGCTTGCAAAATATGGCTGTATATGATCAATGCAGATCGAATGTTATCAGAGATAAGGATATCACCTACAAGATTGTAACCATGTACAGACATTGTCAGGGTTCCCTCCCCACTGTGAACTCTAGGGTACAGATGTGGGGACCCGCATGAAAGACCCCTTAAGCTTAGTTCTACCAGCTTAGGTTAAAAACTTCCCCAAGGCAAAAATTCTTCCTTGTCCTTGGACAATATGCTGCCACCACCAAGTGAGTTAGACAAAGATTCAGGAAAAGGACCACTTGGAGTTCCCGTTTCCCCAAAATATCTCCCCAAGTCCCTTCATCCCCTTTCCTCGGGAGGCTTGAGAACAATCTACCAAGCAGATAGGTAAACAAGGTGAGCACAGATGAGACCCTTGGGTTTTTGGGACTCTAAAAACCCAATCAGGTTCTTAAAAACAGAACTTTTATTATAAGGAAAAAAAGTAAAAGAAACCTCTGTAAAAATCAGGATGGAAGGTAATTTTACAGGGTAGTCAGATTCAAACATAGAGGTTTCCCCTCTAGGCAAAACTTTAAAATTACAAATAACCAGGAATAAACCTCCCTCTTACTGTAGGAAAAATTCACAAGCTAAAACAAAAGATAATCTAACACATTTCCTTGCTATTACTTACTATTTTTGTAATATTAGATGTATCATTTCAGTAGGAGCTGGATTACTTGCTTGGTCTCTCCCTTTGTCTCCTGAGAGAACACCCACACAGCAAAAAACAAAGCCCCCCTCGCACTCCAGATTTGAAAGTATCTTCTTTCTCCATTGGTCCTTCTGGTCAGGTGCCAACTGAGCTTCTTAACCCTTTACAGGTAAAGGAGGGATTTTAAGCTACCCTTAGCTGTATGTTTATGACAGACATAGTAACTCAGGACAGTAAATGTAACAGCACAAAAATGTCAATAAAAAAAGAAAACACAAGCAGAGGTGCTTGAAGAAATGGGTTCCGAAAACAAATGAATACACATGGAAACACTCTACTTACTTGCCATTATGTGTGTAGTACAGGTAATTTTTTGCTTGGTGCAACTTTTTGGGAGAAAATAGTTTTCTGCAATTCTGAAGAATCTGAAATAAAGAAACCCCTATAACATACACATATCAGTATCACCTCATTCTCAGCTATGCCTTTAATCAATCATTTTAGTGTAATTTAACTAATCAATCTTAACATAATGTAACTTAATTATCTGTCAAATTAGATCCCACCACCTTAATTGGTTTACACCCAGCAAAATTACTTATACATGAGCCAAAGAAAATCAAAAAACCAGACAGAGGCCATACAGATAAACAATAGAGAAATGGGGACCAATAAATAAATCACCATGATTACAGGCATGAAAACCATTTAAGAAATGACTATACAGTTATTGTAAAGATTCTTGATTATTCATGCAGTTAGCCAGGAAGATCCTTAGTATTTGTGTGCTTTTACCAGATTTGCCCATTACTTGGGGTATGCTCATTTATTGGGGTTACTTGTCCGGGTTTCTCCCCCCCCCCGATAATTCTACTAATGTACTGCTTGTGTATAAAGCTGTTGTAAAGCACCCCTCTTTCACTACTAACAGTATTGCTGTAAAACCTTTATTTTTAAGGCACAACTCTTAATTCCTTATTGCATAGTTCTACAGGTATTCTAAGCAAGATTCTTAACAGAAGGTTAACAAATATTCTATGAGTGAGAGTGAGAGAGAGAGAGAGAGCTAGCTTGCTAAAGGAGCTTGGTCTGAAAAAGAAAGCTTGCTCAGGTCTGTGCCTTAGTTTCCCTACTCCACAGCAACTACTCAACAATTAACATGTGATTAGGGTCACATGATGCCTGCATTTGTTAAACAATTTGGTCCAGATTTGCCCATTACTTTGGGGTATGTTCATTTATTAGGGTTACTCTTCGGGGGAGGGGGGGTTCTGTAATTCTATCAATGTACTGCTTGTGTCACTTGTGTTTTCATATGGAGCTCTACTTCTCCCTTCTGCAAGTCCCCTCCCAATGGAGCAATCCTGCAGGACCTAGGTTCCCCAGGGCTGGGTTCCTCTAGCCACAAAATGAGATGAACACACACAAACACGCACTAACAGAGCAAGTCTGAGTGGACTGGGTCAATCAGCACTCTCAAGCTAATCCCCTTATACGTCTCTGTACTCAGTTGGCTGTGTGAAGCAGCACTTTCAAGCTGCCCCCACTTATGTGTCCCAGATTTAGCATGTCCCTATCCCCACTCTCACATCACAATTGTACTGATAGTAACCCACTTGATGAGCAAACCCCAGAGTATTTGTGGGTGCTACAAGGATCTGTAGCTTAGGTAAAAAAAGTGTTGCTGCAGAATAAATGTGGAAGATACAAACAGAAGAGTAAAGATTTATTTTTTATATATATATATATATATATATATATATATATAAAAATAAGAGAGAGAGAGAGATCTTGATCTTAACCATAACAGTTGGGGGGTGGGATAGCTCAGTGGTTTGAGTATTGGTCTGCTAAACCCAGGGTTGTGAGTTCAATCCTTGAGGGGCACTTAGGGATCTGGGACAAAATCAGTACTTGGTCCTGCTAGTGAAGGCAGGGGGCTGGACTCAATGACCTTTCAAGGTCCCTTCCAGTTCTAGGAGATAGGATATCTCCATTTATTTAGTTATTTATGGACTAATAGTGATAACTACTCAAGGAGAGCCTAAACAAAATAAATTACATTATTAAAGGTTAACACCTGAGGTAGAAAAGGAAACACAGAGAGAGAGAGGGATCTCACCCACTCCTGGAAGCTTGAACTCGTGACGGTTCCCAGGTGATGGTGGTAGCTCAGGGTCTTGGATTAGTCAGGAGTAGATGAAATCCCAGTGAAACTGAGGCAGTTTGGTACATGCAACAGAACACTTACTGGAGTGTGAGTAGGTGGTTTTGTAGAGAAAATACAATGGTTCCAGGGAGGACACTAGATTTGTTTATGGGTAAACTGATGACTCAAGGAATTTCTTTAGGCTAGACAATAGGAGCTGATCACTCCTAGCTATGGCTGATGTTCCTTCAGGGGGCTTACAATGAAATTGGGCTGCTTCAGTATTTTGGATATCAATCGAGGATTCACTACTAGAATTGGTCTGATAACTGCTGAGCTGGGTGTGTGCAGCATAGGTTCATTAACATCTGGAACACAGATCTCCCATGATGCAGTTGTTCCCTGCTTTTCTGGTCCCAGAGTTCTGTGCGGTTCTCTTTTTCCCCATTCTGTATGCTAATGAGATGTCTCCTTGTTCCATCTTTAATGCAGATGAGGATAGGGGAGTTGCCTTAAACTTGTCACCAGGGATCTAGGTGTGTCTCACACCACCATTCACTGCTCCATGCAAGTTTTTTCTCTGATCAGTTTTGGTGCAAGCAGTGGGGGTGGGTGTCCTTTCATGAGTGAGACAGACTGGATACTGTGCCCTGGTTCCCCAAGAAGACAGAGCTGACTGGTACCATCTGTGACTGCAGAGGTCTTAACAGGCATTGAACATGAAATGATCTTTAACAATATGTTGTAACTACATACATAAAAGAAATCCATTCCACCTTAGTTTAGGAGAGAGACCACTGATTGACCAATAAGAATCTGGTGTTGCAGGTCCCCATAGTGCAATTATATTTTCTTCTCCATTGTACAGATTTAAAAGTCACTATCATTGAACAAAAAAACTTCAGAAACAGACTTCAAAGAGAAACAGCAGAACTAAAATTCATTTGCAAATTTAACACCATTAATCTGGGCTTGAATAGGGACTGGGAGTGGCTGGCTCATTACAGAAGCAGCTTTTCCTCTCCTGGAATTGACACCTCCTCATCTATTATTGGGAGTGGACTACATCCACCCTGATTGAATTGGCCCTGTCAACACTGGTTCTCCACTTGTGAAGTAACTCCCTGCTCTCCCTGTGTCAGTATATAATGCCTGCATCTGTAACTTTCACTCTATGCATCCAAAGAAGTGAGGTTTTTACTCACGAAAGCTTATGCCCAAATAAATCTGTTAGTCTTTAAGGTGCCACCAGACTCCTTGTTGCTTTTATTTTGGTGAGTTTCGCACACAGATGCAGAAATGTGGACTTGTGCATCCAAAAGTTCTGCAGCCACTGCTCATGAGCCCAAGCCTTCATTGTTGCAGAAGATTTTTGCCCTTGGGAAGGATATAAGATGACACCATGTAATACACTTACTGACTATTTGTGAATCAGCTTCTACACACCAGCAATGCCGTGTGAACATGGGACTCTAAGGGCTAGATTCACAGGCAAGATAAATGCAGCAAAAGGTAATCCTAAAATTTGTGAACTGTTATGAGACTTCACGTAGACAAATAGTGATAAGAGACTCTTTTAAATACTCAAAATGTGTGACGCAGAGTTTGATGGAATGTAGGGAAATTATTTCACTGCATCAAGTCTCCTGTAGCAGTAAAGTAGCACCGGGGCAGCAGGTTTTTATATTTTTTGGTGGCATCCAGAAAAGGTCCAAGGGAGTTTTGCTGTGGGAGGGGGCTTAGGGTCAGTACCGGGTTTACAATGGTGCCAATGGCACTGTGGCACCAGGCCCACCCTGGGAAGGGGCCCATTACAGACCCCTCTAACCCATCCACACAGCCGGATCTGGCCCCTCACCTGGGGCAGTCCAGCACACAGGTGGTGTGTGAACCTTGCTGTGTGAGCAGCTCTCAGCCAGCAGGTTCCACTCACCTGTAGGGGGCTCATCACCCAGCAGCTGGGGTTCACCATGGGGGCTGGGCAGCGCTGCTGGTCGCAGGCCAATGGGTGTGGCCTTTGGAGTCATGTCCCAGGGATCTGCCCCACTCCCCAGCACTGCTCCGGCTCTGAGCTGTCTCCGCTGCCTGGGACCTGTGGGGCTCCACCTGCCTCCCCAGGGGAAGAGCCACCTGGGACTGGTGCAGAAGCTGGGCCAGTCCCAGCCAGTCACAGGGGACAGTGCGGGGGGGGCTCAGCTGGGTCCTGCCAGGCATGTGGGTCCTGAGGGAGCCTGGCCCGGGCAGGCTCTGCTTCTGCTCCAGCCTGGCTTATTGCACCACTCCAGACAACTTGGCTCAGTGACCGTTTTCCCATCCTCTTGGATTCCACGTTGCTCCAGCAGAGCACAGGGACAGGTTCCACTCATGGAATGTCCTTTGTCACAAATACTCCACCAATGCTCCACGCACCCTGATCTGCTCTGATTCCACCCTCTACACAGGATTTCCCATTCCCAAACCTGAGCTGATCACCCCACTGGAACGAGGGGAAGAGCCATGGCTACCCGATCTCCAGGCCTGCGAGGAAGGAAGACTTCCAAGATGCACCCGGACAGGTGAGGACTGACACAGAAACCATCTGGGGAATGAAGAAAAAAGTCGAGAATCCCAAAATATGGTGTGAGCAAGCGCCCTCAGTTCTTCCTTCTCTCACCAGAGCAGGGCTGCGGTCAGCAGATATCGCTCACGCCATTCCACCCTGCCTCTTAGCTGCAGGAGTTTCCTTCCCGTCTTCTCTCCTTCCCTGTGAGCGTTTGGGTGGGATGTGGAGGCAGAATCCAATTGCTCAGTCTTTGTGTTGGGCTTTCCCTTGGTGCTAGTCCTCTTTCTCCCTAGCACAATGACTCCTGTCTGGATTGACAGGTTTCAGAGTAGCAGCCATGTTAGTCTGAATCCGCAAAAAGAACAGGAGTACTTGTGGCACCTTAGAGACTAACAAATTTATTAGAGCATAAGCTTTCGTGGGCTACAGCCCACTTCTTCGGATGCATCCACTCGGATCCACGAGTGTAGCCAAGGCCTAGGAGGGGAGCCAGGTCCTGTACACGGTGCACACCGATGCTCCTGGAGGATAATCGTAGAATGCGAAGAAGAAGCCAACCCGATGGCTTTGCACCCAGCTTTTTGTTCATAGATCCTGTCCTGTCCCACTGCCCCTGGACACTGTATGACCATGAGTCATCAGTTAATGCCAAATGTGACTTCGATCTTTTTCTTGATGGGGCTTTTGTTTTTCATTCTCTTGGGTGGGTTCTTCTGCAAGTTTTGCCCATATTATTCTTCAGTCATCAGGGTGTTGCTGGCAGCTGGTCTTTGAGATGAGCTGGCCTCGGGGACTGATCCCCCCACACACCGACACCCACATTCACACTTTTAAATGAAACAAACATCCCTAATATTAAACGGAGTTTCAGTTACAATATGGAGTTGCTTTAGTTACAATGTATTAAAAAGAAAAGTGTTACAATAACAGATTCTGCCAAGAGCAACAGAGAGTCCCATGCATCCGACGAAGTGGGCATTCATCCATGAAAGCTTATGCTCCAATACATCTGTTAGTCTTAAAGGTGCCACAGGACTCTCTGTGATCCAGACTAACACGGCTACCCCTCTGATACTTGACACCATGCAAGGCACTGCATTTAGCCGTATGGAATGGAAATCTATCAACCTCATGATCCAGACTAACATGGCTACCCCTCTGATACTTGACAGATTCTGCCAAGGCTATTCTTCATAAGCTACTAACACACAATTTGTCCAAAGGTGGTTAACACTGTTTCATTTATAAAAAGACAATTTCATTAATAATAAAAGGTGATTTCATTACAGTAATTTCATTGCAAGTTTACAGAGCCATATTGGTAGGTATAATTTATTTAAAGGGTAATTTTATTTTCAACCCTACAACCTGTCCTGAAAGAATTAAGAACCGTGCAGGCTAATTGACCCAGATTCAACCTTTAGAGACATGTTAGAAAAGTGAGTAAATTGTATTTGGGGTCATTCCAAGTAATAGATAGTAGAACTTTGAAATGTAAACTTGTATTGTTAAAAACTTGGAAGAAGTTAGTGCTGTTGATTAATCACAATTAACTCAAAAATTAATTGTGGGTGGAAAAATTAATCTCACTGGATGACCTTGTTAAATAATAGAATACCAATTGAAATTTGTTAAATGTTTTCAGATGTTTTTCTACATTTTCATATATATTGATTTCTATCACAACAAAATAGAAAGTGTACAGTGTTCACTTTATATTATTTTTGATTACAAATATTTGTACTGTAAACATGAAAAGCAAAAATAGTATTTTTGAATTCACCTCATACAAGTACTGTAGTACAATCTCTTTATCATGGAAGTGTAACTTTGAAACATAGATTAAGTTTGTTATATAAGTGCACTCAAAAATAAAGCAATTAAAAACTTTTGAGCCTAGAAGTCCACTCAGTGCTACTTCTTATTCTGACAATTGCTTAGACAAGCAAGTTTGTTTACATTTGTGTGAGATAATGCTGCAAGTGAGAAGAAGCAATCTTATGACACTGTTGCAGCCGGAGTCGCATGATATTAATGTGCCAGATGCGCTAAAGAGTCCTATGTCCCCTCATGCTTCAAGCACTGTTGCTTAGGGTACGTCTACACTTACTTCCTGGTTCGGCGGCAGGCAATCGATCTTCTTGGATCGATCCTGGAAGTGCTCGCCGTCGACGCCGGTACTCCAGCTCAGTGAGAGGAGTACACGGCATCGACGGGGGAGCGTGCCTGCCGCGTCTGGACCCGCGGTAAGTTCGGACTAAGGTACTTCGAATTCAGCTACGTTATTAATGTAGCTGAATTTGCGTACCTTAGTCCGAAGTGGGGGGTTAGAGTGGACCAGACCTCAGCTTCCCTTCCCCCAGCCTGCTATACCTGCTGCCCATGCTCAGACCAGAGCTGATCATTCTTCAGCTTTTCAGACTCTTCTAGGGTCTGTGGGGAAAATTTTTCATCTGCCAGTAGAGTTGCCACCTCTCCTGGACCTGACACCATTTGTGGCGATGGTATCTAGTCCAGGATTGGGGTGGATTAAATAACTCTCCCGCTGGTGCACTACAGAAAACTGCTCCCTGTAGGAATGTGCTTCTTATGGTCGACTGAGCATGCTCAGTAATATCTGTTGAAGACACTGCCCTTCACCCTGCCCTTACTAAGCATAAGATTGTGCTGAGTGCTTTTTACAGGAGTTAAAAGGGGCAAATCGGAGAAAGGGGCAGCCAGGGTCTGAACAGGGGGCAAAAATTGACTAGTCAGGGGGTCATGCACTTGACAAACACCTGCCAGGAATGGTCTATATAATACTTAGTCCTGCCATGAGTGCAGGGGACAAAGTGCTATCTGTAGTCATTTGCTACACCAGAGAGCAGTTTTTTCACAATAGCCGTTTCTTAGGGTATGTCTACACTACGAAATTAGGTCGAATTTATAGAAGCCGGTTTTATAGATATCGGTTTTATACAGTCGATTGTGTGTGTCCCCACATAAAATGCTCTAAGTGCATTAAGTCGGCGGACCGCGTCCACAGTACCGAGGCTAGCATCGACTTCCGGAGCATTGCACTGTGGGTAGCTATCCCACAGTTCCCGCAGTCTCCGCCGCCCATTGGAATTCTGGGTTGAGATCCCAATGCCTGATGATGCAAAAACAGTGTCGCGGGGGGTTCTGGGTACATGTCGTCAGGCCCCTCCCCCTCCGTCAGAGCAATGGCAGACAATCGATTCACACCTTTTTACCTGGGTTACCTGTGCAGACAACATACCATGGCAAGCATGGAGCCCGCTCAGCTCAGCTTACCGTCACCATATGTCATCTGGGTGCCCGCAGACGTGGTACTGCATTGCTACACAGCAGCAGCTAATTGCCTTTTGGCAGTAGACGGTGCAGCATGACTGGTAGCCGTCATTGGCTATCTGGGTGCTGGCAGACGTGGAGCTGCATTGCTACACAGCAGCAGCTCCTTGCCTTTTGGCAGTGGATGATGTATTACGATTGATATCCGTCATCATCATATTCCTCAGTGAGTTCAATCAGAGGCACCTGGGAAACTTCTTCAGCAGATTCCTCTAAGAAATACTGAGCCAAACTTTCCACTCTGGGCATCTGATTCTTCATTTTGTCTCCTGGAGACCCAGCAGTCCTATTGAACCGTCTTGATGATGATGGCTAGCAGTTGTAATACAACATTTTCTGCCAAGCACCCAGAAGATGCCGATGGCTATCAGTCATGCTGCACCGTCTGCTGCCAGCTTAAAATGTAAAAATAGATGGACCAGATTTGTTCTGTATTCATTTGCTTCCCCCTCCCTCCATGAAATCAATGGCCTGCTAAACCCAGGGTTTTGAGTTCAATCTTTGGGGGGGGCCATTCTGTGTGACAGTTGTTTGTGTTTCTCCCTGATGCACAGCCACCTTTGTTGATTTTAATTCCCTGTACCTGTACACCATGTTGTCACTCACCCCACCCTCCCGCCCTCCGTCAGACACTAGTTTCGCGCCTTTTTTCAGCCCAGAAACCATAGCACTGGGATCATGGAGCCCGCTAAGATCACCGCAGCAATTATGAGCACTATGAACACCATGCGCATTGTCCTGGAGTATATCAGAGCCAGAACATGCCAAAGCAAAACCAGGACCAGGTGAGGAGGCGATTGCAGCGCAGCGATGAGAGTGATGAGGAAATTGACATGGACATAGACCTCTCACAAAGTACGAGCCCCAGCAATGTGCAAATCATGGTTTTACTGGCGCAGGTTCATGCTGTGGAACGCCGATTCTGGGCCCGGGAAACAAGCACAGACTGGTGGGACCGCGTTGCAGGTGTGGGACGATTCCCAGTGGCTGCGAAACATTTGCATGCATAATGGAACTTTCTGACTTGCTTTCCCCTGCCCTGAAGCGCCAGAATACCAGGATGAGAGCAGCCCTCACAGTTGAGAAGCGTGTGGTGATAGCCCTGTGGAAGCTTGCAAAGCCAGACAGCTACCGGTCAGTCGGGTATCAATTTGGAGTGGGCAAATCTACTGTGGGGGCTGCTGTGATCCAAGTTGCCAGGGCAATAAAAGACCTGCTGATATCAAGGGTAGTGACTCTGGGAAACGTGCAGGTCATAGTGGATGGCTTTGCTGCAATGGGATTCCCAAACTGTGGTGGGGCCATAGACGGAACCCATATCCCTATCTTGTCAGCAGAGCAACAAGCCACAGAGTACATAAACTGCAAGGGGTACTTTTCCATGGTGCTGCGAGCCCTGGTGGATCACAAGGGACGTTTTACCAACATCAACGTGGGATGGCCGGGAAAGGTACATGATGCTCGCGTCTTCAGGCACTCTGGTCTGTTTCGAAAGCTGCAGGAAGGGACTTTCTTCCCGGACCAGAAAATGACCGTTGGGGATGTTGAAATGCCTATCGTTATCCTTGGGGACCCAGCCCTACCCCTTAATGCCATGGCTCATGAAGCCGTACACAGGCAGCCTGGACAGGAGTCAGGACCTGTTCAACTACAGGCTGAGCAAGTGCCGAATGGTGGTGGAATGTGCATTTGGACGTTTAAACGCGTGCTGGTGCAGTTTACTGACTCGGATAGACCTCAGCGAAGCCAATATTCCAATTGTTATTGCTGCTTGCTGTGCGCTCCACAATATCTGTGAGAGTAAAGGGGAGACATTTATGGCGGGGTGGGAGGTTGAGGCAAATCGCCTGGCTGCTGATTACACGCAGCCAGACAACAGGGTGGTTAGAAGAGCACAGCAGGGCACGGTGCACATCAGAGAAGCTTTGAAAACGAGTTTTGTGACTGGCCAGGCTATGGTGTGAAACTTCTGTTTGTTTCTCCTTGATGAACCCTCTGCCCCTCCACCCGGTTCACTCTACTTCCCTGTAAACTAACCACCCCACCCTCCCCTCCCCCCTTTGAGCACCGCTTGCAGAGGCAATAAAGTCATTGTTACTTCACATTCATGCATTCTTTATTAATTCATCACACAACTAGGGGAATAATTGCCAAGGTAGCCCGGGATGGGTGGGGGAGGAGGGAAGGAAAAGGACACACTACAGTTTAAAACTTTAACTCTTATTGAAGGCCAGCCTTCCGATGCTCGGGCAATCATCTGGGGTGGAGTGACTGGGTGGCCAGAGGCCCCCCCACCGTGTTCTTGGGCGTCTGGGTGAGGAGGCAATGGGACATGCGGAGGAGGGCTATTGGTTACACAGGGGCTGTAGCGGCGGTCTCTGCTCCTGATGCCTTTCCTGCAGCTCAACCATACACTGGAGCATATCAGTTTGATGCTCCAACAGCCGGAGCATTGACTCTTGCCTTCTGTCAGCAAGCTGACGCCACCTATCCTCTTTAGCCCGTCACTTGCTCTCTTCAGCCCACGATTCAGCCTGCTACCTCTCCTCTCATTCATATTGTGCTTTTTTACACTCTGACATTGACTGCCTCCACGCATTCTGCTGTGCTATGTCAGTGTGGGAGGACATCTGGAGCTCTGAGAACATATCATCCCGAGTCCGCCGTTTTCTCCTTCTAATCTTCACTAGCCTCTGTGAAGGAGAAACATTTGCAGCTGGTGGAGGAGAAGGGAGAGGTGGTTAAAAAAGACACATTTTAGAGAACAATGAGTACACTCTTTCACATTAAATTTTGCTCTTCACATTACACAGCACATGTGCTTTCGTTACAAGGTTGCATTTTTCCTCTTATATTGAGGGCCTGCCGGTTTGGTGTCAGAGATCACTCACACAGTGCCAGGCAACAGATTTCGGCTTGCAGACAGCCATGGTAAGCCACAGTCTTTTGGCTTTTTTAACCTTCTTAACATGTGGGAATGGTTTAAAACAGTAGCGCCCTCATTTCCCATACCAAGCACCCATTGGGTTGGCCATTTAAAATGGGTTTGCAATGTAAAAGGAGGGGCTGCAGTTTCCGGGTTAACATGCAGCACAAACCCAACTACCCCCCCCAAACCCAATTCTCTGGGATGATCGCTTCACTCCTCCCCCCTACTGCGTGGCTAACAGCGGGGAACATTTCTGTTCAGCCGAGCAGGAACGGGCTCTGAATGTCCCCTTAATAAAATCACCCCATTTCAACCAGGTGACCGTGAATGATATCACTCTCCTGAGGATAATAAAGACAGATAAGGAATGGATGTTATCTGCATGCCAGCAAACACCAGGACCATACGCTGCCATGCTTTGTTATGCAATGATTCCAGACTACGTGCTACTGGCCTGGTGTGATAAAGTGTCCTACCATGGCGGACGGGATAAGGCAGCCCTCCCCCAGAAACCTTTTGCAAAGGCTTTGGGAGTACATGAAGGAGAGCTTTCTGGAGATGTCCCTAGAGGATTTCCGCTCCATCCCCATACACATTAACAGACTTTTCCAGTAGCTGTACTGGCCGTGATTGCCAGGGCAAATTAATCATTAATCATTAAACAAGCTTGCTTTTAAACTATGTGTAATATTTACAAAGGTACACTCACCAGAGGTCCCCTGTGTGCCCTCAGGGTCTGGGAGCACGCCTTGGGTGAGTTCGGGGGTTACTGGTTCCAGGTCCAGGGTGATAAACATATCCTGGCTGTTGCGGAAACCGGTTTCTCCGCTTCCTTGCTGTGAGCTATCTTCATTGTCTTCATCCTCATCTTCTTCGTACCCCGAACCCACTTCCCTGTTGCGTGTTTCTCCATTGATGGAGTCAAAGCACACTGTTGGGGTAGTGGTGGCTGCACCCCCTAGCATCGCATGCAGCTCTGCGTAGAAGCGGCATGTTTGTGGCTCTGCCTCGGACCTTCCGTTTGCCTCTCTTTCTTTGTGGTAGGCTTGCCTTAGCTCCTTAATTTTCATGCGGCACTGCTGTGCGTCCCTGTTATGGCCTCTGTCCTTCATGGCCTTTGAGACTTTTTCTAATATTTTGCCATTTCGTTTACTGCTACGGAGTTCAGCTAGCACTGATTCATCTCCCCATATGGCGAGCAGATCCCGTACCTCCCGTTCGGTCCATGATGGAGCTCTTTTGCGATCCTGGGACTCCATCATGGTTACCTGTGCTGATGAGCTCTGTGTGGTCACCTGTGCTCTCCACGCTGGGCAAACAGGAAATGAAATTCAAAAGTTTGTGGGGCTTTTCCTGTCTACCTGGTCAGTGCATCTGAGTTGAGAGTGCTGTCCAGAGCGGTCACAATGAAGCACTGTGGGATAGCTCCCGGAGGCCAATAACGTCGAATTCCATCCACACTACCCCAAATCCGACCCGCAAAGGCCGATTTTAGCGCTAATCACCTCGTCAGAGGTGGAGTAAAGAAACCGGTTTAAAGGGCCCTTTAAGTCGAAAAAAAGGGCTTCGTCGTGTGGACGTGTCCAGGCTTAATTCGATTTAACGCTGCTAAAGTTGACCTAAACTCGTAGTGTAGACCAGGCCTTACAAACCAGTTACAGATCAGCAACTGGTGGAGGTAGCACAGTCCTACAGGGAACAGTTTCCTATATGACACCTGCCAGCTCAAACTGGGTGCAGAGCAGGGGGAAGCCAACCCACGCTGCGCTAGGGGCTGGGACAGCCACACCTGGGGGAGGAAGAAGAGTGGGGGAGTGGAAAGAGGGCTTAAGAGGGGAAGGGGTGTAGATAAGGTGGGTTTGAGGGTGGATGAGGGATGGGTTGGGCAGAAGGAGGATGCAGTGGGCAGGGTGCTGAAGGGAGGGGGCGATGCAGGGGAATCAGGGAAGACTTATGGGGTGGATGGGGACAGGTTGTAATAGAAGTGGGGGGGGTCATTGCGAGGGAAATGGATAATATTGGGGGGAGGCTGGCGTAGACTGAGAGCAAGAGCAGACTGGCTGGAGGAGGGACAGAAAGAGGGTAGAGCTTGGGGAGAGGGAGAGATACAAGGGCAGCTCCCCCACCCCATGGGGCAGGAGTGGGGGAGGGGTTGCCCCGCCCAGCAGCCAGAGGGGAGTTCCTTTACCACAAATATCACTGAAACTTTGGGTGTAGGTGGAGGTTTCTGTCTAAGGGCTCAGAAGCTACCAGGCAGGTGTCCAGAGTAGGGATGAAAATAGCGTGTAAAAAGTAACTGTTTCAACTATTAAAATTGTACTGGTAACATGTTAAGGAGTTGACAACATAGGCATCTGCCCAGCATCCCAGCTGTGGCCATGACTGGTTTTGCCCGGCAAAGCACAGGCGGAGAGGCTGGAATTGCTCTGGGCCCAGTGGAACACTTTTTAAAGTAGGGGTGCAGTGCCCCCCCTTATCCCTGTCTGTGCCCCCCACCCCCTTGAGGTGGGACCGGGAGCAGAGCCATGGCTCCAGGAAGGGGGGAGTTGGCTCACAGACAGGGGTAAGGGGCCTGAGGCTGGACGTGGAAGCTGATTAAGTCATCCCCATTGTACTGGAATTCCCCCCCCCCCAGGGGTGCCCCATTCCATGACCTGCACCCCGTGGAACCCTGAGGGAGGGCAGGGACAGAACTAGATCAGCAACCAGAAGTGCTCAAAGATCATGAGTCTGCCACTCTCTGCCCCCCCAAATCAGTTTACAGAGATTACCAAGTTTGGCGGCTTTTTATCTGCCCCCTGAATCTGCACCTTTCCAGGGACACTGGGAAGAAAGGTCCTGTCACCTAGAGCCTGACGGCGTGTCCGTCAGAGCAGGAGTCTGACCTGCAGAATCCCTGTAGCACAGTCAGGGCCTGGGCAGGAGGCCTGGGACGTGGGAGGGACAGACTGTGAACTGCCCTGGCATTCTAGAGACCCTGTTTGTGCTTCCCCGGTGCCCACAGAGTGGGGCGAAGTGTTTTCCTTTCGCCTTTCCCATTGTTTCCTGATTTCTTTTATTAGCTGCTGTGTTGTAAATTGCATTTGTTCTGAACTATAGACAATGGTCAGGGAAGCGTCCATAGCAGAGAAAGTACC
>NW_020715457.1:0-3263 GCF_002925995.2 Terrapene triunguis
GAACTATAGACAATGGTCAGGGAAGCGTCCATAGCAGAGAAAGTACCCGGAGTGGGGACACTCTAGCCCGTGTCCTGAGTGGTCACAACCAGGGTGGTGGGTGAGCCCCTCAGGAAGCCTGGGCCCAGCCTTTTCGGGGTTATAAGGACTTTGCCACACAGGAGAGTAGCAAGGTAAAAAACAAGGGTGATGTCATGCTAGGAGTCTACTACAGGCCACCTAACCAGGTGGAAGAGGTGGATGAGGCTTTTTTTAAACAACTAACAAAATCATCCAAAGCCCAAGATTTGGTGGTGATGGGGGACTTCAACTATCCGGATATATGTTGGGAAAATAACATAGCGGGGCACAGACTATCCAACAAATTCTTGGACTGCATTGCAGACAACTTTTTATTTCAGAAGGTTGAAAAAGCTACTAGGGGGGAAGCTGTTCTAGACTTGATTTTAACAAATAGGGAGGAACTCGTTGAGAATTTGAAAGTAGAAGGCAGCTTGGGTGAAAGTGATCATGAAATCATAGAGTTTGCAATTCTAAGGAAGGGTAGAAGGGAGAACAGCAAAATAGAGACAATGGATTTCAGGAAGGTGGATTTTGGTAAGCTCAGAGAGCTGATAGATAAGGTCCCATGGGAATCAAGACTGAGGGGAAAAACAACTGAGGAGAGTTGGCAGTTTTTCAAAGGGACACTATTAAGGGCCCAAAAGCAAGCTATTCCGCTGGTTAGGAAAGATAGAAAATGTGGCAAAAGACCACCTTGGCTTAACCACGAGATCTTGCATGATCTAAAAAATAAAAAGGAGTCATATAAAAAATGGAAACTAGGACAGATTACAAAGGATGAATATAGGCAAACAACACAGGAATGCAGGGGCAAGATTAGAAAGGCAAAGGCACAAAATGAGCTCAAACTAGCTACGGGAATAAAGGGGAACAAGAAGACTTTTTATCAATACATTAGAAGCAAGAGGAAGACCAAAGACAGGGTAGGCCCACTGCTTAGTGAAGAGGGAGAAACAGTAACAGGAAACTTGGAAATGGCAGAGATGCTTAATGACTTCTTTGTTTCGGTCTTCACCGAGAAGTCTGAAGGAATGCCTAACCTAGTGAATGCTAATGGGAAGGGGGTAGGTTTAGCAGATAAAATAAAAAAAGAACAAGTTAAAAATCACTTAGAAAAGTTAGATGCCTGCAAGTCACCAGGGCCTGATGAAATGCATCCTAGAATACTCAAGGAGCTAATAGAGGAGGTATCTGAGCCTCTAGCTATTATCTTTGGAAAATCATGGGAGACGGGAGAGATTCCAGAAGACTGGAAAAGGGCAAATATAGTGCCCATCTATAAAAAGGGAAATAAAAACAACCCAGGAAACTACAGACCAGTTAGTTTAACTTCTGTGCCAGGGAAGATAATGGAGCAAGTAATTAAGGAAGTCATCTGCAAACACTTGGAAGGTGGTAAGGTGATAGGGAACAGCCAGCATGGATTTGTAAAGAACAAATCATGTCAAACCAATCTGATAGCTTTCTTTGATAGGATAACGAGTCTTGTGGATAAGGGAGAAGCTGTGGATGTGGTATACCTAGACTTTAGTAAGGCATTTGATACGGTCTCGCATGATATTCTTATCGATAAACTAGGCAAATACAATTTAGATGGGGCTACTATAAGGTGGGTGCATAACTGGCTGGATAACCGTACTCAGAGAGTTGTTATTAATGGTTCCCAATCCTGCTGGAAAGGCATAACAAGTGGGGTTCCGCAGGGGTCAGTTTTGGGACCGGCTCTGTTCAATATCTTCATTAACGACTTAGATATTGGCATAGAAAGTACGCTTATTACGTTTGCAGATGATACCAAACTGGGAGGGATTGCAACTGCTTTGGAGGACAGGGTCATAATTCAAAATGATCTGGACAAATTGGAGAAATGGTCTGAGTTAAACAGGATGAAGTTTAACAAAGACAAATGCAAAGTGCTCCACTTAGGAAGGAAAAATCAGTTTCACACATACAGAATGGGAAGAGACTGTCTAGGAAGGAGTACGGCAGAAAGGGATCTAGGGGTTATAGTGGACCACAAGCTAAATATGAGTCAACAGTGTGATGCTGTTGCAAAAAAAGCAAACGTGATTCTGGGATGTATTAACAGGTGTGTTGTGAGCAAGACACGAGAAGTCATTCTTCCGCTCTACTCTGCTCTGGTTAGGCCTCAGCTGGAGTATTGTGTCCAGTTCTGGGCACCGCATTTCAAGAAAGATGTGGAGAAATTGGAAAGGGTCCAGAGAAGAGCAACAAGAATGATTAAAGGTCTTGAGAACATTACCTATGAAGGAAGGCTGAAAGAATTGGGTTTGTTTAGTTTGGAAAAGAGAAGACTGAGAGGGGACATGATAGCAGTTTTCAGGTATCTAAAAGGGTGTCATAAGGAGGAGGGAGAAAACTTGTTCACCTTAGCCTCTAAGGATAGAACAAGAAGCAATGGGCTTAAACTGCAGCAAGGGAGGTCTAGGTTGGACATTAGGAAAAAGTTCCTAACTGTCAGGGTGGTTAAACACTGGAATAAACTGCCTAGGGAGGTTGTGGAATCTCCATCTCTGGAGATATTTAAGAGTAGGTTAGATAAATGTCTATCAGGGATGGTCTAGACAGTATTTGGTCCTGCCATGCGGGCAGGGGACTGGACTCGATGACCTCTCGAGGTCCCTTCCAGTCCTAGAATCTATGAATCTATAAGGGAAGCCCTCCAGGTGAGGCAGGCTCTGGGTGAAGGGAGCGAGGACTGAGATCCTTCTGCTGTTTGATTCCACCCGAGAAGTGTTTAAGTCAGGAAAGTTCCCCACAATAGCGGGAACCAATTCCCCGCTTACATCTGTGCATGTTTACTGGTTTCTCCTAAAGTTCATTAAGTATTTTAGGAAACTGTGACACTCATTTCCCCAGCTAGATGAAAGACGGTTCCTCATGAGAATCTCTGGGCTAGATGCTCATGATGGGCCCTTCTGACCTTAGAGCCTGTGAGTGTAACAGAAGCCAGGCACAGAGAGGGGAAACGCCAATCGATGGGTTTCTCGCTAGGACCCAGGAGCCGCTGGGATACGACTCGGGGAGCGATCGCTGGGCTCAGTCCCGGCAGCAGGAAGTGACTCGCAACCGCTGCGGTGACTCTGGCTCCTGGCGAGATCCCCGAGCCCCGGCGGCTGGTGCTGGGAGCCTGGAGCCCTGGCTGCAGCCGGGAGAGGGGAATCTCCAGCAGGGCCCTT
>NW_020715458.1:0-3263 GCF_002925995.2 Terrapene triunguis
GAACTATAGACAATGGTCAGGGAAGCGTCCATAGCAGAGAAAGTACCCGGAGTGGGGACACTCTAGCCCGTGTCCTGAGTGGTCACAACCAGGGTGGTGGGTGAGCCCCTCAGGAAGCCTGGGCCCAGCCTTTTCGGGGTTATAAGGACTTTGCCACACAGGAGAGTAGCAAGGTAAAAAACAAGGGTGATGTCATGCTAGGAGTCTACTACAGGCCACCTAACCAGGTGGAAGAGGTGGATGAGGCTTTTTTTAAACAACTAACAAAATCATCCAAAGCCCAAGATTTGGTGGTGATGGGGGACTTCAACTATCCGGATATATGTTGGGAAAATAACATAGCGGGGCACAGACTATCCAACAAATTCTTGGACTGCATTGCAGACAACTTTTTATTTCAGAAGGTTGAAAAAGCTACTAGGGGGGAAGCTGTTCTAGACTTGATTTTAACAAATAGGGAGGAACTCGTTGAGAATTTGAAAGTAGAAGGCAGCTTGGGTGAAAGTGATCATGAAATCATAGAGTTTGCAATTCTAAGGAAGGGTAGAAGGGAGAACAGCAAAATAGAGACAATGGATTTCAGGAAGGTGGATTTTGGTAAGCTCAGAGAGCTGATAGATAAGGTCCCATGGGAATCAAGACTGAGGGGAAAAACAACTGAGGAGAGTTGGCAGTTTTTCAAAGGGACACTATTAAGGGCCCAAAAGCAAGCTATTCCGCTGGTTAGGAAAGATAGAAAATGTGGCAAAAGACCACCTTGGCTTAACCACGAGATCTTGCATGATCTAAAAAATAAAAAGGAGTCATATAAAAAATGGAAACTAGGACAGATTACAAAGGATGAATATAGGCAAACAACACAGGAATGCAGGGGCAAGATTAGAAAGGCAAAGGCACAAAATGAGCTCAAACTAGCTACGGGAATAAAGGGGAACAAGAAGACTTTTTATCAATACATTAGAAGCAAGAGGAAGACCAAAGACAGGGTAGGCCCACTGCTTAGTGAAGAGGGAGAAACAGTAACAGGAAACTTGGAAATGGCAGAGATGCTTAATGACTTCTTTGTTTCGGTCTTCACCGAGAAGTCTGAAGGAATGCCTAACCTAGTGAATGCTAATGGGAAGGGGGTAGGTTTAGCAGATAAAATAAAAAAAGAACAAGTTAAAAATCACTTAGAAAAGTTAGATGCCTGCAAGTCACCAGGGCCTGATGAAATGCATCCTAGAATACTCAAGGAGCTAATAGAGGAGGTATCTGAGCCTCTAGCTATTATCTTTGGAAAATCATGGGAGACGGGAGAGATTCCAGAAGACTGGAAAAGGGCAAATATAGTGCCCATCTATAAAAAGGGAAATAAAAACAACCCAGGAAACTACAGACCAGTTAGTTTAACTTCTGTGCCAGGGAAGATAATGGAGCAAGTAATTAAGGAAGTCATCTGCAAACACTTGGAAGGTGGTAAGGTGATAGGGAACAGCCAGCATGGATTTGTAAAGAACAAATCATGTCAAACCAATCTGATAGCTTTCTTTGATAGGATAACGAGTCTTGTGGATAAGGGAGAAGCTGTGGATGTGGTATACCTAGACTTTAGTAAGGCATTTGATACGGTCTCGCATGATATTCTTATCGATAAACTAGGCAAATACAATTTAGATGGGGCTACTATAAGGTGGGTGCATAACTGGCTGGATAACCGTACTCAGAGAGTTGTTATTAATGGTTCCCAATCCTGCTGGAAAGGCATAACAAGTGGGGTTCCGCAGGGGTCAGTTTTGGGACCGGCTCTGTTCAATATCTTCATTAACGACTTAGATATTGGCATAGAAAGTACGCTTATTACGTTTGCAGATGATACCAAACTGGGAGGGATTGCAACTGCTTTGGAGGACAGGGTCATAATTCAAAATGATCTGGACAAATTGGAGAAATGGTCTGAGTTAAACAGGATGAAGTTTAACAAAGACAAATGCAAAGTGCTCCACTTAGGAAGGAAAAATCAGTTTCACACATACAGAATGGGAAGAGACTGTCTAGGAAGGAGTACGGCAGAAAGGGATCTAGGGGTTATAGTGGACCACAAGCTAAATATGAGTCAACAGTGTGATGCTGTTGCAAAAAAAGCAAACGTGATTCTGGGATGTATTAACAGGTGTGTTGTGAGCAAGACACGAGAAGTCATTCTTCCGCTCTACTCTGCTCTGGTTAGGCCTCAGCTGGAGTATTGTGTCCAGTTCTGGGCACCGCATTTCAAGAAAGATGTGGAGAAATTGGAAAGGGTCCAGAGAAGAGCAACAAGAATGATTAAAGGTCTTGAGAACATTACCTATGAAGGAAGGCTGAAAGAATTGGGTTTGTTTAGTTTGGAAAAGAGAAGACTGAGAGGGGACATGATAGCAGTTTTCAGGTATCTAAAAGGGTGTCATAAGGAGGAGGGAGAAAACTTGTTCACCTTAGCCTCTAAGGATAGAACAAGAAGCAATGGGCTTAAACTGCAGCAAGGGAGGTCTAGGTTGGACATTAGGAAAAAGTTCCTAACTGTCAGGGTGGTTAAACACTGGAATAAACTGCCTAGGGAGGTTGTGGAATCTCCATCTCTGGAGATATTTAAGAGTAGGTTAGATAAATGTCTATCAGGGATGGTCTAGACAGTATTTGGTCCTGCCATGCGGGCAGGGGACTGGACTCGATGACCTCTCGAGGTCCCTTCCAGTCCTAGAATCTATGAATCTATAAGGGAAGCCCTCCAGGTGAGGCAGGCTCTGGGTGAAGGGAGCGAGGACTGAGATCCTTCTGCTGTTTGATTCCACCCGAGAAGTGTTTAAGTCAGGAAAGTTCCCCACAATAGCGGGAACCAATTCCCCGCTTACATCTGTGCATGTTTACTGGTTTCTCCTAAAGTTCATTAAGTATTTTAGGAAACTGTGACACTCATTTCCCCAGCTAGATGAAAGACGGTTCCTCATGAGAATCTCTGGGCTAGATGCTCATGATGGGCCCTTCTGACCTTAGAGCCTGTGAGTGTAACAGAAGCCAGGCACAGAGAGGGGAAACGCCAATCGATGGGTTTCTCGCTAGGACCCAGGAGCCGCTGGGATACGACTCGGGGAGCGATCGCTGGGCTCAGTCCCGGCAGCAGGAAGTGACTCGCAACCGCTGCGGTGACTCTGGCTCCTGGCGAGATCCCCGAGCCCCGGCGGCTGGTGCTGGGAGCCTGGAGCCCTGGCTGCAGCCGGGAGAGGGGAATCTCCAGCAGGGCCCTT
>NW_020715459.1:0-4851 GCF_002925995.2 Terrapene triunguis
GGTTGTCCTTATTCCTCTTTTTAGAGGTGGGCACTAGATTTGCCCTTTACCAGTCCTCTGGAATTTCTCCCGTCTTCCAGGACTTTTCAAAGATAATTGCTAATGGATCAGATATCTCCTCAGTCAGCTGCTTGAGTATTCTAGGATGTATTTCATCAGGCCTTGGTGACGTGAAGACATCTAACTTTTCTAAGTAACTTTTAACTTTTTCTCTCCCTATTTTAGCCTCTGATCCTACCCCATTTTCACTGGCATTCACTGTGTTACATGTTGAATCACTACTAACCTTTTTGGTGAAAACTGAAACAAAAAAGTCATTTAGCACGTCTGCCATTTCCACATTTTCTGTTGTTTTCTTTCCCCTCATTGAGTAACGGGCCTACTCTGTCCTTGGTCTTCCTCTTGCTTCTAATGTATTTGTGGAATGTTTGTTTGTTTTTTGTTACCCTTTATGTCTCTAGGTAGTTTAATCTGGTTTTGTCCTTGGTTTTTCTAATTCTGTCCCTACATACTTGTGTTATTTGTTTATATTCATCCTTCGTAATTTGACCGAGTTTCCACTTTTTGTAGGACTGTTTTTTGAGTTTCAGATCATTGAAGATCTCCTGGTTAAACCAGGGTGGCCTCTTGCCAGACTTCCTGTCTTTCCTATGCAATGGGATAGTTTTCTCTTGTGCCCTTAATAATGTCTCCTAGAAAAACTGCCAACTGTCTTCAATTGTTTCTCCCCTTAGATTTGCTTCCCATAGGATCATACCTACCAACTCCGAGTTTGCTAAAGTCGCCTTCTTGGAATCCATGATCTTTATTTTGCTGTTCTCCCTCCTGCCCTTCCTTAGAATCACAAACTCTCTCATTTCTTGATCACTTTCACCCAAGCTGCCTTCCACTTTCAAATTCTCAACCCGTTCCTCCCTGTTTGTCAAAATCAAATCTAGAACAGCCTCTCCCCAGTAGCTGTCTCCACCTTCTGAACTAAAAAATTGTCTCCAATACATTCCAAGAACTTGTTGGATAATCTATGCCCTGCGGTGTTATTTTCCCCACCGGTCTCTGGGTAGTTGAAGTCCCCCATCACCACCAAGATGGCAGATTACAAAGCAGGATGCCGAGCGTGGCTGTGCTACATGCACCCAGCTCAGCTTTCCCCGCCCCTCCGGTTACCCAAGTTATACCAGCCGACTGGCAGGACCCAGCAATACCTCACAGGGTGACAATCCCTTGTCTGCCCTCGGGAAGGAAGGGCCCGGTGGTTCTAGGGATTGGACTAGGAAAAGGGCAGGTTCTCGAAAACAGGTTGCTAATGTTTTAAGTAACATTTTTAAAACCCAGCTGTAAGCAAGATGAGCTGTATTTTAACATGTGTTAGCTGGTTATGTTGCAGCCTAGGCTCCCACATAGGGTTCACCTTGACCAACCAATACTTAACCTACAACTGGCCTTGTCTACATTAGGGTTCTAAGACTTGTCAGGTAAAACATGTCAGCCAACCTGTTTTTGTCTAGCGTAAGTGTTGTGATTGGGGGTCAGTTTGTATTTTGCAGCTCCTTTAATGGTCTGCCAGCGATGGCCCACGATGGCTTAAATAAAGTGTGGGCCACACAGCACCACCTCGTGGCCGAACAGCACGATACAGCTTAGCATCCCATTACAGTACGAGCCCCATAGGGCCTGTCATCTCTCCAGGACCCTCACCCAGCCTGGGCCCCACTGCTCTCGGCTGTAGAGACCTGCAGCTGCCTCAGTAAACTCCTCTGTCTGTGGGGAGAGGGAGCGGGTGGCGAGGGAATGGAGGACAGCTCCCCGCACCCTATGGGTTAGGAAGGAGAAAGCAGAGGGCCCCCCCCAGGAGCAGAGGAGGCCCCCAGTTCTGTGTTTATGGTTTAGGATTTATTCAGTTAGTTGCATTTCTGGTGGAATCCCCAGCCTGAAAGACCAGAGACAGGTGGGGAGGGAAGGGGTCCGCTGGAGAGCTCAGGAAGCAGAGCGCACACCAAGACTTCATTTTCATCTCCGGTTTGAGCGGTCTGTGCCCTCGTTCTGAGCTGGCAGGGCCACCGCCTCGGCTGGGCATCGGGCCCTGCAGTGCTGGGTGGGACCCTGGTCCTGCTGACCGCGTCCCTCCCTTTCCAGTGTGTCCTGTCCGGATCATGGAGGAGCAGCCTGGGCTGCAAGATGGTTGTATCCGAACTCAGCGAGGCGGGAGCGTTCTCGGGTTCATACCGCTCTGCGGCAATGGCCCCCAGGGCTGATCTCCTGTCGTCGCGTCTGCATGGAATCCAGCACAGCGCCAGCCAGAAGGAGCAGCCAACCTTCGGGTTCACCGTGAAGTGGGAGTTCTCAGGTGTGTAGCCTGCACTGCCTCGGTGCCAGCCAGGCGGAGCCAGGGGTAAGCGTGGTCTGAGAGGGGGCTGACAAAGCTGGGGGTCTCATTCCCCACTCTTGGGGAGGGCTGGCCTCTTTAAGGGAAGGGGCTGTCAGCCCTGTGAGGCGATGGGATGCTGGGAATTGTCGTCCGGGGGCTCAGTGACTCGGGGTACCTGGGACTGAGGTCAGCTGGGAGCAGGACAGTGTATAAGGCAAGCCTGTTCCTCAGTCAGTGAGAGGCTTGTGGTGGTCTCTGGAGGTAGCCCTGGAAGCCCGGTGCCTGGCGGTCCAGGCTTAGGCTGGGAGGAGGTGAGTGATGGTCGAATCAAACTTTAAGCGAAGGCGGAGAGAGTGGAAGCAAACTGGCCTGGGGAGAAGGACCCGCCGGGAAGGCTCAGGGTGGGGATCTCTGTCTCCATGGAATTCCCTGCCATGCCAGACACATCCAGCTACAGCTCGCAATGGAAAATACTCGTGGATGGAAACTTCGTGATGCTCATGTAATCCACTGACCAGTGTGTTACGCGTCCTCGTCGATGCTCGAGCCACGGAGGATGTGAGTCCGTTACAGACACTAGCTTTGCAGCTCACACTGTAGGGCAGGGGTAGGCAACCTATGGCACGCGTGCCGAAGGCGGCACGCGAGCTGATTTTCAGTGGCACTCACATTGCCCAGGTCCTGGCCACCGGTCCGGGGGGCTCTGCATTTTAATTTAATTTTAAATGAAGGGTCTTAAACATTTTAAAAACCTTATTTACTTTACATACAACAATAGTTTATGTATTGGGAGCATAAGCTTTCGTGGGTAAGAACCTCACTTCTTCAGATGCAAGTGAGGTTCTTACCCACAAAAGGATGTCTTGCATCTGAAGAAGTGAGGTTCTTACCCACGAAAGCTTATGCTCCCAATACTTCTGTTAGTCTTAAAGGTGCCACAGGACCCTCTGTTGCTTTTTACAGATTCAGACTAACACGGCTACCCCTCTGATACCTAACAATAGTTTAGTTATATATTATAGACTTATAGAAAGAGACCTTCTAAAAACGTTAAAATGTATGACTGGCACATGAAACCTTAAATTAGAGTGAATAAATGAAGACTCGGCACACCACTTCTGAAACGCTGCCGACTCCTGCTGTAGGGTGTTGGGGGGAGGGATAGCTCAGTGGTTTGAGCATTGGCCTGCTAAACCCAGGGTTGTGAGCTCAGTCCTTGAGGGGGCCATTTAGGCATCTGGGGCAAAATCAGTACTTGGTCCTGCTAGTGAAGGCAGGGGGCTGGACTCAACTCAATGACCTTTCAAGGTCCCTTCCAGTTCTAGGAGATAGGATATCTCCATTAATTTAAAATTTATTTAATTTAAAAATTTTTAAATTTAAGTTGTGTTTTAGCTGGGGAGATCCTGGGTTCGGTGCCCAGAGGGTGGCTGTCACACTTACTTTCCACAACAACTTGGAAGTTGTCTTCAGGTGGCCCAGCGCAAAACCTCCTTCCCCCAGCCCTGAAATCCAGTTGACTCCTCCTGGGGGAGCAGGAGAATGCTGCAGGCAGGGCAGGGAGACAGGAAACGTGTTGGTGTAGCACAATAGTGAATTTCCACGGCAAAAGTATCAACTTCTGCAGCTGCAAAGCCATGGACTCCGTGGACCCCTGACTGGGACGGTCCCATTGTTCAGGGAGTGCTGCAGGTGTTCTGCAGATTTGCTTTATGCACAGGCCAGGTTTTCAAGGTTCTCTCTGCTACCAGAAGGGCTAGAAACACGATTTTAATATTAAACATAATAATAATTCAGGAGCCAGGGGAGAACTCCATGTTGTGGAATTGTGGAAGACAGATGGTCCTGGTTTAAACCATGCTTCTAATGTCACTTCCTTTAATAAACAAAATAGTGACTTAAATCTCTCTTCTGTAATACACACTGAAGCTGGGAATGGGCGACAGGGGATGGATCACTCGATGATTCCGTTCTGTTCTTTCCCTCTGGGGCATCTGGCACTGGCCACTGTCGTCAGACAGGATACTGGGCTGGATGGATCTTGGTCTGACCCAGTCTGGCCGTTCTAATGCTCTTATATTTTTATATGGTGTATCCTTACTGCAGGGGCTTATACCAAAAGCCCCATGCTCTTACACTGGAGAGACCCAGGTTCAGGACTCTCAGCAAGGCAGTATGGGGGCAATGCGGTTTTTGCATCTGCTCAGTGAAGATGTTTAATGTATTTTTGTTTACGCCAGAGCCCATGTGCATGTCTGGGGACTCTTCAGGTGTGCAAGGCAGGTGGTCCTGCCCCAAAGAGCTCCCAGAGTAAGGAAAGACAGACCCGGAGGCAGCGGTTTGGGGAAGGGGAGCAGCAGGTCATCTGGATGCTGGGTTATAATGGGGACTGAAATGTGGTGATCAGGGGGCCCCAGGCCCAGGGGCCGTGTGGGTGAACGTGGGGCAGGGGGCCCCAGGCCCAGGGACCGTGTGGGTGAGCGTGG
>NW_020715460.1:0-3844 GCF_002925995.2 Terrapene triunguis
TCAGCACCTCTTCAGAGAGAAAGGTATGGGGCAGACTGGGCAGGGTGTGGGGCTGAGGGGGCTGGGCGCTGGCTCTGGGCCGTCTCAGGCCGGGGCAGGGTGTGGGGCCGAGGGGGCCGGGCGCTGGCTCTGGGGTGTCTCGGGCAGGGCGAGGGGCCGAGGGGGCCGGGCGCTGGCTCTGGGGTGTCTGGGGCAGGGCGAGGGGCCGAGGGGGCCGGGCGCTGGCTCTGGGGTGTCTCGGGCAGGGAGAGGGGCCGAGGGGGTTGTTTCAGTGATAGTTTCTGCAGCAGGGGCCAGAATCCCTTTGCTCCATCGCTCTGGTGAAATGGCAGCAGGCGGTGGCCTTGCAGGTGCTGGGGCAGGGGGCAGCCGGAGCTTGACAGGACAAAATCCACAATATCTTTTTTTAAACCCCTCTGTTTTGGGGCCTGACTTGGGCATGTTTAGTGTAGGGGAGACCAGCGGAGCAGGGTCCAGTCTGTAACAGGCTGCCATGAAGAGGAAGTTCCCAGCTGCTATCCCTGTCCACTGAGGGGGGGCAGGAGGGGTTCAGCTCAGTTTGCACCAAGGGAGATTTAAGTTAGATACTCAGAGAAACTTTCCAGCCATCAGGGCGTTAAGCACTGGGGCAGGTTCCCAGGGGAGGCTGCGCAATCCCCATCACTGGAGGGTTTTAAGAGCAGGTTAAATAAGTCCCTCTCCGAGATGGTCTAGGTACAACGTAGGCCTGCGGCAGCACGCAGCTGGACCAGATGGCCTCTCCAGGTCCCGTCCAGCCCCACATTCACGGGGTCGGATTCACGTTCTGAACTGGTGGTGTTGGCCATTCTCTGCTTCACGCTGTGTAAGGTGGGACTCCAGCTCCTCATGTCTGGGCTCGGCAGTGCCCGTCCCTGAGTCTGACCTGGGGGCAGGAAGCTCTATAGTGCAGGCTGCTCCAGTGTGGGAGCGAGCACGAGGAACGCAGTGCTTTGATTCCAGTAAAAGCACACGCTGACCATGGCGAGACACGGGAATCTGCAAAGCCATCCCTCTGGTGCGCTGGGACCCTGCCTAGAGGGTTCTTTGCTGGCCAAGCCAGGAGCTCACTAATCTTCCATCAGAAATTATGGCCACTAGAAACGCAACCTCCACGCCCACAAAGAACAGGGCCAGAGGTTCATCTCGTGACCAGCTGGTCCCGTGGGATCTCAGGAACCAGAGCACAGGCGAGGCACTTGGGTTTTTTATTTCCTAGTTTGCAGGGTCTCTTTTGCGTTTGGGGCTCTTGGGGTCACAGCCTCAGCTAAGTGTCTGACTGTGCAGCGTTGGGCGTGTGACCACGTCTGTTCCCCTTTCAGTGTGACCTGTCTGGACTGTGGCGGAACGAGCTGGGCTCGCTGATGGAAATAAATAAAGTTAACGATGCAGGAGAATTCTCCGGCAAGTACCTCACAGCTGTGACGGCCACCAGCAACTGTATCCACAGCTCGCCCCTGAAGGGAGCCCAGCATGACAGGACACAGAGGAGCCAGCCGACCTTTGGCTTCACTGTGAACTGGGAGAAGTTCTCAAGTACGTACCACGTGCTGCTTTGGGGCCGGGGGCGGGGTTAACTCTCAGCATGAATGGGGGGGCGCCAGGGGCACTTGGAGGATTATTTTGGTTTGTTGGTGTGCCAGAAATGGTTGTGGGAAATATGTGACTCAGTGCAGTAATTGTGCTCGATATTGGGAGGTTAAAATGAATTGTGTCTGGCACCAGCAAGCCCGTTACTGGCTACTGTCTCCGTTTCTGCTGTCCGCATTTCAAAGGGATATTGCAGCCTTGGAAAGGGGTCAGAAAACAGCTAGCAGGATGGTTCGAGCTCTGGGAAACCAGCTGCCTGGGGAGAAACTAGAGCGGCTCAATCTATTTAGTGGATACAAGAGAAGGTTATGGGGGTGTCAGATCATGGCCTATGGGTGTGCACAGCAGTTATAATTTGAGTCACCCCGAACTCACCTCCTGGCCACCCACACACGTGTCTAGCTTACGTAACGAGGTGCCCTAAATCCCAGATAGCTGGCTCGTTGGGGGGTTGTGTGGGGGTTGAAGCCTGGGTGATGCTGAGGCTCCAGCTAGTAATGCAGGGGGTTGGGGGGTGCAACAGCTCCTGTTACAACAACTCATCAGCAGCTAATTCAATCGTTCTGCTAATCCAGCCGCTCGTGTAACTCCAGTGCGGCTGCTCTCACGACAGCTCGGCTAGTGCTGTAACACAGGGGTACTCACGTCAGCTAGTGCAGTGACGATAAATCCTGCAAGTACCTGCCTGTGGAGAGCTTCCTCACAGCCGATGACTCTTTAATCTAGCAGACAAAGGTGTCTGGAAACTGAACCCAGACGTATCCAAATTAGAAATGAAGTGGAACTTTTTACCGGTGCAGGTGATTAGCCAATGGGACAGCTGAGCTGGGCACGTGGTGGATCCTCCATCGCTTGGAATCTTTAAGTCAAGACGGAGTCTGTTTCCGAAAGCTCCCTCTGGCTCGACCAGCCATGGCGGGCTGGACGCTGGGATACCTGGGGGAGGTCCCAGGGCTGGGTTACGCGGGACGCCAGATTGCGGCTGATCACAGGGAGGACGATGACGTGATCAAATGACCAGGGGCGGAAGATATCCGCTGCACTTTGTATGGGCTGCCGTGGGGCGCGGGTGGGTTGGGGACGCCAGAGGAGCCTGCGCACAGCTGAGCGGGTCGAACCAGGGCCCGAAGGAGCCCTGCCCCTGCCCCTGGCGCATGGACAGAAAAGCGCAGATCTGGTGATGGTGAGGAGGAAGCCAACAGACTTTGGAAATGGCCTCGGCACGTGGGGCCTGGGAGACGGCGGAGCCCAAGTGTCCCCCAGCCTGCAGGCCTCTCCCCTTCGCGACCCTGCCCCGTCTCATGTAGCCGCCCAGAAAATGGAGTCATTGTGCTGCTCGGCCGTCTGGGCCGGTGCCGGGGAAAGCGTGTCAGCGAGGAGAGATGCTGCGGAGGCAGAGAGGGGCTCTTTGTATGCCTGTGGCACGGGAGTCGTGTCATCGCCACAGCGCGCCCTCTCCCTCCACCCTGAGCTCTGGGCCCGGTGTCTGCGGGACGCAGAGCGTGTGGCACTGTCTCTCCCTCTGACTCCTGTCCGGTTCCCTCGCAGACTCGACAACCGTCTTCGTAGGCCAGTGCTTCGTTGGTGATAAAGGGAAGGAAACTCTGAAGACCATGTGGCTGCTGCGTGAGGAGGTCGGATCCCCTGGAGACGGCTGGAGAGCGACCAGGTGGGTGACTGGGCACAGACTGGCCAGGAGCGAAGGTGCCGCCTGCGGAGCTGGGGCTGCAGGGCCTGGCCCCGTCTCTGCTCAGCGCTGTGCCAAGGGCTGGGATCCCAACCCGGCTCTGAGCCCGTGCGGGATGAGCTGGTGAAGGGCAGGGTGGAGCTCTCAGCCCCAAATCCCAAACCCTTGTGCCCCTGCCCCCCCTGTATCTGGCTGGAGGAGAAGGAGGTGGTGTGAACATGAATGAAGGTTTATTCCCCAAATGTGCTGTGTTCCCTGAGCCCTGCCACACCCCAGGGCTGTGTGTGATCCTCGGCGGGTCAGGCCGGGGCCGGGGCCAGGGCCATGTCCTCCCACAGCTCTTCTCCGAGAACTCGCTAATGGGTGAGCAGCCCACCGGGGGTGTGGGCATCCTGTGGGGGGGCATCCCCTGGGGGCCAAGTCAGTGGCCAGGGAAAAGCACAAAGGGTGGCCTTGTTGACCCACCCAGGAGGGGATGGCTGGATGAGCAGCCCCCAGAGCTCCTGCCCACCCCCGGGTGCTGCTGGGTGGCTCTGAGGCCAGGCCAGT
>NW_020715461.1:0-1307 GCF_002925995.2 Terrapene triunguis
GCCAGTGGCTGCCCTTGCAGGTGTCTGTGTGGGAGGCCAGTGGAGCCCGGTGAAGGCAGGGTGCAGTGAGGGGCTGAGTGAGGTTTGGCTGTGGGGCACGGAAGGAAACGCACAGATCCTGGACACAGGTGCGACGCCGTGGGTGCTCTGGGGCTGAAGCACCCACGGGAAAAAATAGTGGGTGCTCAGCACCCACCAGCCACACAGCTCCAGGAGGGTTTGGAGGAGGGCAGGCAGTGGCAGGGAAGCGGGGGCCTTGGGGAGGGGCAGAGTGGGGGCGGGAAGAGGTGGAGCGAGGGCGGGGCCGCAGGGGAGGCTGGAGCCAGCCTTGGGGAACCGCTGCAGAGGACCCAGTGGGTCGCTCTGGGTGACTATAGCCGGTGAACAGCACCACCCCAGCGACACGCAGCAAACTCCCTGGGGCTCTGGGCTCCGTCTGGGAGCCCGGTGGGGGGTCTCAGAGCCAGCAGCCCTGACCCTGTTACTCTATCACCTGTCAGAGTCTCCGCCAGACTCCATGAGCGTCTTCGTGGGCCAGTGCTTCATGGATGACCAGGGAGAGGAGACCCTGCAGACCACGTGGCTGCTGCGTGAGGAGGTCGGATCCCCCGGCGCCAACTGGGAAGCGACCAGGTGGGTGACTGGGCACAGACTGGCCAGGAGCGAAGGTGCCGCCTGCGGAGCTGGGGCTGCAGGGCCTGGCCCCGTCTCTGCTCAACGCTGTGCCAAGGGCTGGGATCCCGACCCGGCTCTTAGGCTGTGGTGCTGGAGATGCAGGGAACTCCGTGTGGGATGAGGTGGGGCAGGGCGGGGCTCTCAGCACCGAATCACAAACTTTTGGGGGACCCCCCATGTGCTCTAGGAATTTTAGGGGGGAAGCTCTAAGGCCTGTGCAGGGGGTCGGACCGGTCCTAGGCCCTGTGCCGTGCAGGGGGTCGGACCGGTCCTAGGCCCTGTGCTGTGCAGGGGTCAGACACAGATCACAATGGTCCCTTCTGGCCTAGGACTCTAGGAACCTGTGACACTTGCTAGGGGAGGATGAAGGTTTGCTGAGTTCCCTGGGCCCTGCCACACCCCAGGGCTGTGTGTGATCCCCGGCGGGTCAGGCCGGGGCCAGGGCCATGTCCTCCCACAGCTCTTCTCCGAGAACTCGCTAATGGGTGAGCAGCCCACCGGGGGTGTTGGCATCCTGTGGGGGGGCATCCCCTGGGGGCCGAGTCAGTGGCCAGGGAAAAGCACAAAGGGTGGCCTTGTTGACCCACCCAGGAGGGGATGGCTGGATGAGCAGCCCCCAGAGCCCCTGCCCA
>NW_020715462.1:0-24114 GCF_002925995.2 Terrapene triunguis
ACACACACACACCATAGAGACACACATGCGTGTACACACCACTCTCCTATGATCACACACGCACACTCACACACCCCAATCTGTCTCTCACACACCAATCGCACAGACACACACATGCACACACTACTCACCCTCATGCACAATTGCACAGACACGTGTAGGCCTTCCTGCTGGTGAAGGTTTGTGCCATGTACATGTGTGCTACACACACAGGACAATCTAGTGGGTTTCTCTCCAGCAGCCTCCCACCTGCTCTGGCACCTGAGGCGCGGGTGGCTTTGCCCTTTTAAGAGCCAGCGCTGCCATTTGAAGGGACAGGCGCCCGTCCTTAATGATTAATAAAAGCCAACAATCCACCGGCTATCAACATCTAAACACAGAGAGCGAGCCCCTCACCCTTCCTGTTCCCCCCTAGCCCCGTCCCCACCGCTGGCTGGGTCCAGCGCCAGAGACAAATAAACCCCTTTGCAGCTAGGAGCCAGTGCAGACAATGGCTCTGATGCTGAACCATTTATGTCTGTATCATCCCCTCAGCAGCGCTTTGTCCTTGTGCAACGAGCAGGCCAGCGGGGCTTAGCAGGGCCCCCAACAGCCTTCCCCCTGGCCTGGCCCATCCTGGGGCACAAGGGGCCAGAGCCTTTCCTGGCCTAGCAAAGGGGTTGCTTTGGTTTGGTTTTAAATAGAGGCTGATGTGTTGACATGGTAGGAGGTCTTCCCCCCCCCCAGAGTGACCAGATGTCCCGATTTTATAGGGACAGTCCCGATTTTTGGGTCTTTTTCTGATATAGGCTCCTATTACCCCCCACCCCCTGTCCTGATTTTTCACATTTGCTGCCTGGTCACCCTCCCCCCCAAGCTTGGAGAAACAATCAAGGATGGACAGATGGATCCAGCGAGATAACCCCCTTGCCCCTCAGATTGAGCTAAAGCTCCAAGGGATGGTGTCAATTTCCCCTTGGCTGGTGAGGTTTCTTTCTATGCACATGCCTGAGAGCAGAGCAGCTGCCCCGGTGGAGTGACTCATTTCCTGCTCTTGTGTCACGTTCTGGTCAGGCCAGTTTGGCAAAGTCTTTGCTCGTTTTCCCCAGGTCTCTGCTCCTCCTCCGAGCCCGGGGGTGTGCCTTCGCTCAGGCCCTGGCAGAAGGAGGCCGGAGTTTCAGGAAACTGCGTCAAAGCCACACACAGAAGAAGGAGGGGGGGGGAAAAGGACAATCAAGTGTGTTGTTGGGAGAGAGAGACAAGCTCAGACGCCTCCTCTTCCACGCACCTTCTGTTTCTCCAGGGGAGATGAGCCAACCCAGAGGCGCAATGGGGGAGCCCAAGGGGTAGGCGGACAAGAACAGGAAAAGTTCACTGCACTGGCTCCTGCAGAACACTAGAAAATCCAAAACTACCGATGTGACTCTCGAGCTATTTGTAACTCCAGTCTCCCACAGTCCAGATATTTCACAGTAGTATTGTTGCTTGACTACACTGGGCTTTGGATGGTGTTTGCCAACGTGCGTCAGCAGCCCAGGATAGTCAAGCCAGCGTTCCTTTAACATGCGTTAAACTGGTCAAGTTAAAGCCTAGACCTCCAGCTTTAGCACCAGTTAAACTGGTTGAGTTGAGTGGTTCTTGCCACCGAGTCAGCACACAGCTATGGGCCATGTGACATCCTCAGGGCCATGCAGGTAGTATATATATTGTGTTAGGCCTTGGCTACACTGGCGGTGTACAGCGCTGCAACTTGCTGCGCTCAGGGGTGTGAAAAAACACCCCCCCGAGCACAGCGCTATAAAGCGCCAGTGTAATGAGAGCCTGCAGTGCTGCAAGCTATTCCCCTCGGAGAGGTGGAGTACATACAGCGCTGCCGGCGCGACTACACTCGCGCTTCACAGCGCTGCCACGGCAGCGCTGTGAAGTCCCGAGTGTAGCCAAGGCCTTAGTCTACCACTCTGAAACCTGTCACTATATGTATATTGTGTGGACGCAGCCCACATAACACAGAGAGAGCTGCATATGTAGCCCACAATGGTAAATAGGTTGAGAACCACTGATCTACGCCAATAGATGTTAATCGCTTAGCAAACACCTTCCAAACCCTAGTGCAGACAAGGCCTGTGTAATACACTCTCGCAACCCTTGAGGGCTAGAAGTGGGCTCTTTATACTGTTGGAAAGAGAAGATTTTCCAGCAGTTACTGCTATAGGCCAGGCAGGTCCAGCTCTATCAGCTCGGAAAGCTGAGATGAGTGGAGATAAGCTATTTGAGGGATAGTTCCTCAAATGTCATTAGTTCAACTTTCCTCTCCCTTCCACAGGGCCGGCTCTAGCGTTGTTGCCGCCCCAAGCAGCAAAAAAAAAAAAAAGCTGCGATCGCAAGCAGCAGCAGCTCTACCGCCGCTTCCGAATTGCCGCCGAACAGCCAGACATGCCGCCCCCCTCTTCATTGGCCGCCCCAGGCACCTGCTTGCTACGCTGGTGCCTGGAGCCGGCCCTGCCCTTCCAGGCCTGGCTCTGCAGGTGGAGCAGAGCATTAAAAATGGGTTTACGCGTTAGATGGGGAGTGGGGTTTATTTGAACAGTTTTTCTATTCGATATGGCATTTCTAGAAAGCGTGTTGGAATTGGGGGAAGGGAAGGGGATAAAGGTTTTATCAGCACCTGTTTGGCGTGATTTGCCTAACTCACTCATGCTGATAGAACCACATCATTCTGGATCTGCGCACGGCCCTAGATGCCTAGACGTCACGGGGATGTGAACGTGGGAAATACTGAGAGGCCTCCTTCGCTACTTTACTCCCCACGGGATCCGACCAGCAGCAGGGGGCACAGCAGGCACCCCTAGTGCAAGGGTGTCCAGAGTGTATGGGAGTGTATGAAGCGGTCGAAGCTGTAATTACAGGGCCATGGTCTGATTCCAGCCCTCCTGAACCCTGTTCCCGGGGACTGTCCATACTCCCCTGGATGAGCCTGAACTTTTTGTCTGAGCTGTTTATGACATCTCAGCACTTTTTGGGTAGGGAGGTTTGTTGAGGAACAGCACGTTCAGTTAGAAATATTCCCTCACAATAGTCCTCTGATGAATTTGGTGCCTTGCATATATAACAACTCCTCATACTTCTAGAGGGCTTAAACTACATACTCAGGGATCACTTCATCCACCAGTGAAATGCAGCCACTTCTGGGCAGAACGCAGCAGCTGTTGAACAGCACATGGCAACACTGCACAAATGTTTAGAATGCGTTAGTAATGGCTTCTTGCTGGCGGCCTCAGCTGAGAGCTGAATGAACCATGGAAAATGAACTCCCCTTTTGGTCAAAACGGGTCTAGCTGTTACAATGGTAGCTGTGTCTGAGCCTGCTAGTGCGCTCACTCTCACCAGGGGATGCACCAGTGTTAGTGCAGTGGGGAGAGATTTGCTAGCGCAGACAATACTCTTTCCAGGGTCAAAGTCACAGCTCCCCCAAAGCCAAAGGTGCATCAGGATTGATGATTTAGTTGGGGATTGGTCCTGCTTTGAGCAGGGGGTTGGACTAGATGACCTCCTGAGGTCCCTTCCAACCCTGAGATTCTATGATTCAGGATGATGCTGTTAAGACATGTCTGTTTCATAACCAAAGGGACACAAGAGAGTGGCCAGCACTGACTACCTTCGAGTGTCCTAACCGGGTGGATCGGGTACCCATTTTGCAGCTGGGGGAACTAGAGGCGGCCTTTCAGCGTGAGATCAAGTGAGATTCAAACCCACAACCTTCAGGATTGTAGTCAAGTCTTAACCACTCAGGGTATATCTATATATACAGCAGTTAAACACCCACTGCTGGCCCAGGTCAGCTGACCCGGGCTCACGGGTCTCAGGCTGCAGGGCTGTAAAATCGCTGTATAGACATTCAGGCTCGGACTGGGCTCTGGACCTTGCATCGGGGGAGGGTCCCAGAGCCTGGCCTCCAGCCCGAGCCCAAACATCTACACGGCAATTAAACAGCCCATAGCCCGAGCCCAAACAGCCCAAGTCAGCTAACCCAGGCCAGCCGCGACAGGGCCCGTCTTTTATTCCACTGTAGATGTGCCCTCAGCCATGGCACCTCAGGTCTCTCCAGCCTGGGAGATGCGGGGAGAGAGTGTGTGTGTGCAGAAGTCATCCACGACGTACCTGTTCCGAGGGCACAGAGAAGCCTTCAGTCTGCGAAGCTCTTGATCCATCCATCCCTCTTCACCTGCACCCAATTTACTGAAAAGAAACCAAGCAAAGACGCTGTCAGTTTCTCTGACATTTGAAACCTTCAGCAGTTCAGTCACCTTATCATGAGAGTGACTTTTGGAGGCTGTGACAGTCTATGCCCGGTCGAGACATTTTGTAACCTTTGCGATCAGTATTTATGCTTTTTAAGGACCTATTTCTCTGCTGTTCCTTCCTCTTCTACGTGCGTCACACAGTTAAACCCCGCTGCAGCCAAACAACGAGCATCATGTGCTTGTTAATAAACCCACTGCCCAGGAAGTTACTGAATGCTCTAACAAAATACTATTAACGCTTCAGACTTATATAGCGCCTTCCACCTACCCATCCCAGCATGCTTTGCAAACATCCACTTAGCCTCACAGCACCCCTGTGCGGTAGAGAAGTGAAGCTACTTCCTCCTGCCCTTTTACAGATGGGGAAACTGAGGCATGGAAAGCTGAGGTAACTTGCCCAAAGGAGTAGAGCTGGGAATAGACTCCAGACCTCCTGATTGCCAGTCCAGTGCCCAAGAGCAATGTGAAAAGCCCTTTAAAAGCACAAAGCTATCGATGTAAAATAGGCCAGGAATGCCTGCTAGTCAAATGTCAGTGCTGGTTGTGTACCAGGAGCAATTATGGATCTAGGCCTGTGTATATTTGGAAAGGACATGACCAAAAAAAAAAAAATAATACTGTCCTTTCAGGGTGACTCCTTCAGATCAAAGAAAGAGGATGGTCTACTGACAGAGGGCTCAAGCGGCTTGCAACAGGGTCAAGCAAGGTCTCTTACCACCTTCAGCTTGCTAGGAGATTCAGGCAAGCGTTGAAGCAGGTGCCAGGTGATTTATGCACATATGTAAGCGCCTTTTCTGAATAGGGATGCTTTCCTGACTCCACCCCTTGGCCAGCTGAACCACTATTCCACTCTCCCCGGATGGGTCCCACAGCCAGAACCTACGCACGTCCTTCTCCTGCAACACAGCGGGCAGCCAGTGGGGGCGCTGCAGAGCAGTTGCCGCAGGGCAATCGTTGGCTTCTGCTTACAGCGTTCTTGGCTCACAGCTTTAACATTGCGGGGTCTGCCTTAGGGACACATTTTCTATTCATAATCCAACACACTTTTTCCTAATACAGTCACCCACCCCTGGGGGGTCACAAAATCGGCTCCGGAGGTTGGGCGTCACCATTCTATAAAGTCCACTGTATCAATCTGATTAATGCGCTCTCTTCCTATATGAGGGATCAGACCGAAATCTACCCTTGGATCAAGTGTTTCTAAGGTGCCCATGACCTTGGTATCTTATACCTGGAGCACAAGCCTTTATTCATTAGCTATAGTCAGGGTGGCCAAATCAACATTCCCCAGTTGGGCCCCCTGCCGCCACTAACACCTCTGAGCCCCACCCAGCCTCCCACCAGACTTCCCCTCAGCCACCTGCCCCCATTTCCCTCCATTTCCCTTCAGTATCCTATCACTTACATTCTCTCTCCCTACCCATTTTCCTGGCCCCCATCTGCCCCGCACCCACATTTCTCTGCTCCTCCCTTTACCTCCTGCATCCCCTCGCAGTCTGCCCCTCTGGGCCCCAGATTTCCCACACATCCCCTCAGTCTACCCTGCCCTCCCCAAATCCTTTCCAACCCTCCCACAAGGCTGCTCCCAGTCTCCCTCGCATTTCCCTGGCCAGTTTTCTAACAACTGAACCCAGAGGGCAGCCTGGCTTCAGTCCCACTGGGAAATAATGGGACATGGCAGCCATCTTGACTAGGAGCAGTTTGCGTCCACAGGCCTGAGGAGAAATGGTAGCCATCTCCACTGAGGGAAGCCTGCCACCATTTTGTATAAGAGCAAAAATCCACACAAAAGGCTGGGTTAGAGCTCAGCTAAAAAGCAACCTCCTCTCGGAGAGAGACCATGTGGAATTAACTTCTGCGGAGCCAGGCAGACTCCCCTGCGCTTGACTGTATGGGACAGGCTTCATCAGGTCTTCGGGAGACACACTACTGTATCCTCCCTCCAACCTGAAGCCAACAGCTGATGGTCAAAGTACGTGCGGATCCTAACAGAGCAAGGAAAGATTCCCTCAACGCTTCTACTGACAAACAAACGCCAGACAGACTGGGGTCTGTGGGGTCGCAGATCATTTAGTGCTGGCCCACTGGTGCTCTCCAGAGAACAGAATCCTGAACACTGGCAGGAAAACCAAAGAGAAGCGGATTTCTAAACAGCTGGCTTTGCAAGTGGCTCTTGTAGACTCCCTCGTTGGCTGCTTCAGCAGGATGGCCAAGGACTGAATGGAGACTGAACGCAATAAGTGACCGGAATTCTGACGCAGAATTTCCTTGCGTGGGTGCAGGTTTGGTCCCCTAGCAATCGAATAAAATAGCTTTCCTCCTGCGATCACTTCATCCAGGCCAGGCCCTGGGGGCTCTGAGTCAGGCACGTCAGATACCAAATCCGCATATCGCAGCAGGGCGTGTGACATGCTGGCTATTTTGCTGGGGCGTGAGTTACTAAGGGGAAAACACATGACCGGCGGAAGCCACAAAATGGTCCCATTGTTCTCAGCTGCCTTTTAAAAATCATCCACAGGTTAACCCAGCCATTAAATACCAAACACCCCGCTAACGGACCAGAAAAGTGAGAAAGGGGCCCAAACTTGAACACTGGAACCTTGTGGAATTTGAATCTGGGTCCATCTTGTGCAGCCGGCCCCATTCACCATCACAGGCCACCTCAAAATCTGGATCCAAACACACTGCAAGTCACGGGTCGGGGTTATCTCCAGGAGCAAACATCTCTTGTTTTATAGTAGCTCCCAATCAGGAGCAGGACCCCTCTTGTGCAGGGTGCTGTACAAACACATGCAGCGACACAAAGCACACAAGTGACATATGAAGGGCGGTAAGATGGTGATACAAGATGGGCCACATGTGTGTCATTTTCTTTGTAGGATGTGCCACTCATCCCCATCTCCCCGCAATGGAGCCATTATTAATGGGCTGGTGTCCTAGGAAGAGGTGGTCCTAGGCACCGACTCTATGGATGCTCTGGGGCTGAAGCACCCACAGAAAAAAAATAGTGGGTTCTCAGCACCCCCCAGCCACAGCTTGGGGGAAGACAGAGAGAAGCGAGCGGCTGGTGTTCAAGGGCTTTGGAGAGAGGGTGGAGCGGGGGCAGGAAGAGGTGGGGCAAGGGCGTGGCCTCAGGGAGGGGGCAGAACGGGGGCAGGAAGAGGTGGGGCAAGGGCGGGGCCTTGGGGGGGGGGGGAGGGGGGGGCAGGGCTTCGGGGCAGTGCAGGGGGTGGAGCACTCCCCGGGAAAAGTAAAACTCAGGGCCTATGGTGGATGGGTCTTGAGATAGGGTTTGAAGGCGACTTACAGCTGATGTTCTCTGTGTATAAAGGGCAGCATAGAAAAACATGGGGTGATACGCGTGTGACACACTGATGGACAGGCAGGCTTGTAGTTGTGGTCTGAGATGCATAGGGCCAAAGGCATCATTTCAGATTTGCGCTCACAGGTACTTATCTTGTCCCCATGACTCTCATATTGGCGCATCTCACCATCTTTAGTGTATTTAGCCTCACGACACCGCAGTGCGTTGGACAGGTGGAGAACCAAGACGCAACCAGACTAAGGCTCAAATTCTCAAAGGTCTCGCAGTTCCTGCTTAATGGAAGTTAGAAGCCTAAATACATTTGTGGAGCTGAGCCTAAGTCACTTGCCCCCAATCACACAAGAAGTCAGGGGTGGGGCCAGGAACCGAAGTCTGGTCACCTGAGTCCTAGGTTAGCGCCCCAACCATTGACCCAGACTTCCTCTTCTGAAAGCAAAAATGCAGAAAGAAGGAAAATTCTTGTGGCTTTAGTTTAAAAAAGTCTCACTTTAGATTAAGTTTCAATGATAGTTTATAAAGGGTTAACATTAGATGTTTTCATAGATGGTTGATCAAACAGAGTCCAGACAAGACAACAGGTGTCTTATTGCCAGGGCATATAACCCTCCACCAATACGCTTCTAATCCTCCATGACACATCCTGGGCATGGGGGTGACATGCCTATCACGTCTGTGAGTTGTGTATTAACTCTTTACAAGCTATTTATGAATGGAACCTTAATAGCGAATGTGATAAAAATATATGGGTCAAGGTTTAGAGAGAGCCTGGGCGGATGGGCAGTTGGGAGTTTTCCCTATGGAAGTCTCTGTCTCTCTCTCTCTCTCTCTCATCAGGAAAGGTAATCATCCCTGCCTGTGTTAACCACCTGCAGTCTCCTCATGTCGGGTCCCTCAAAGGGAGGGGTCATTGCACCAGCTGGAATAGGCCTTCCTAGGCCAAGGAAAGCCAGACAACTCCAAACAGAAATCAAACACATGTTTTTAACCACTGGAACAAACGACTAAGGGAAGTGCTGGATTTATCACCTCCTGAAGTCTTCTGCTAAAGACTTTCTGGGCCATATGCTTGAGTCAAACACCATTTATTGGGCTGAGATACAGGTGTGACTGGGTGAAATTCTCTGGTCTGTGCTATACAGAAGGTCAGACTAGATGATCACAATGGTCCCTTCCGGCCTTAAATGCTACGAATCTCTGAAAACACCCTCTGCTGCTGTTTTGAAGTCAGTCGGGTGCCTCCCTAAAGCCCTCTTGTCGAGTTTCATCTTGTTATTTGCAACCCGATTTCCAATCAAAGCACCCCGCTGGCTCCTTTGAAGGCAATGACTGGAATTCCCATTACTGATCACGTTCCCAATGCCTCTTGTTCCGCTCATCAAGGCAGCCTCCCATGCATCAGAGAAGACCGATCAGCGACTCGTTGGCTGGCTCAGAGGCCTCGGACAGAGCTATTTGCCAGGCGTCTACAAATTCGTTCTGGTTTTGATTATTTTTCTTTTGTTCTTTAAAGGACTCTCAAAGTATTCTTCATATTCAAACAGGTCTTCTCCCAGCTCATTCCATGGGAAATGCCAGACTGGATCAGCCCCAGGGTCCATGGAGTCCAGTGGCCTGGCTCTGGCTGGAGTCAGCGATGTTTCACAGGAAGGTGAAAGGATTCCTGAGGCACACAATTATGGAAGAAGCCGCTCACAGGAGAAGGTTCATCCAAATCCCAACCAATTAGTGACTGGTTTAGGCTCTGCTGCAGGCGGGTTCAATATCCCTTTTATTCATTTTAATCCAGTCTGGATAATCTCATTCTCCAGCTAAAGAGATTATTCTCTTTTGAACCCTAGCAAGCTCTTGACTTCAGCATCCAGTGGCAATGAGTTCCACAGGTCAGCTGTAAGGTTTCCCCATACTCATTTGCTAGGGCTGCCCATGAGGACTGAATGACATGCTTTGGATTGTTATTGTAGAGTCTCTCGCGAGCACTGGGTTTTACACAACAGTTTGTTGTTGTACAGTGGCTCACAAACGCACAGTGGAGCACGCAGTGTGTCACTGGAGGGTGTTTCGTGTGGGCTAGGCCTGCATACTCCAGGGTGTTATCAGCGGGTCACTCCTGCGTACTGGGCTGCTGGCCCTGGAGTATGGGAGAAAAAAAATGGTTTTAGTTTTCTAAAAACCACCAGCTACATGAAATTTGCAAACTAATCTAAGACTAAATATGAAGCACATTACCATTTAACTCAGAAATAGCTCACCCCAAAGGTGTCTTTGTGAACCCCGGCACTTCTCCTCCAATATGTATTTGCAGAATTTTTTGTCCATGTGTTGTTTAGCGTTTTCCTCCATCACGAGGTGTCTTGACTCCGAGCTGCCCTTCCAAGCCGTCGTCCAGAAGGCAAGCAGAGATAAAGCAGGAGCCATTGGAACGGCCTTTGGGTTTCAGAGTTTGTGTGTGGGAGTGGAGGGGGTGGGGTGAGGCTTAATTAGCTGCCGTTTGTTTGAAAAAAATGTCAGGCACTACATGAATGCCGAGGAGTGTAACAAACACGCACGCTGTTCGCTTGGAACGTCATTGCAGGAAGGGGGCTGGAACGCCGATCGTCTGGTTCCAAAATCCCAAGCTACTGCTTACTTGAGCCATAGGAGAATCTCCATGAATGTCTACCAGTACGGAGCTTATGAGACACAGCGGAGTAATTCCACTCGTACCCAGCAGCAAGCTATGCCACACATGCAAGTGCATTACCATGTTCTCTTAACTATTGTTAGGACAATTCCCCTTTATAAACTGGTTGTAGGCTAAATCTACAGGAGCGAGTTGGGCAAAGGAGGGAGCACGTGCCAGCAGAGAACAAAAGCTTTTATCAGGTGTTCTGGATGCGGAGAGATTATGGGAAGAACATTAGCACTCGGTGATATATCACACCCCTTAGTCTGGGTCTGAGATCTGGGCAAGGGGTTTTCATAAGAAGAATCCCTTGTCCCCCGCCACGCACAGTGGAACTGCTGAATTTAACAACCGCTCCCACGAATCCTCTTTGGTTTGCCGTGCAGCTCCCACCAGGGCAATGAGATTTCACCTTTAGACGTTTATTTGCATTGCGGGTTGTGCTTAGCAGCAGTGACGCATTGGCCCAGAAGCCCCATTAAGGCCCCGAGTAGCTCCATCTTCACGGAACAACATACCTCAGCCCTGACCCGAAGGGAGCAGCTCCAAGGAGGAGAAAAGAGTTGTCTGCTTGGCAGATCTGCTTGAAAGTGACAAGGCTGGAACAAGCAGGAGAGGGTGATGAGGACAGCTGCTCACTAGGATCTGGACTGAGGAACGACCAGCCACCTTCCCACAAAATACTCTGATTTAGTCTATTGAAATAAACATAGATTCCCCCCGCCTTCTGAGTAGGGACCAACAGGAGATGTTTGCAGCTATTAGTTTCTCTCTAAAGTATGAAATACACTTGGGTCTCAGCAGCGTATTAAGCCGTGAGTTGTAAAGTTTTCGGAGCAGTAATCATGCTAATGGGGCTCACGACTGCTCTAAAAATAGATAAAATGGTGGCAATTGAAGTGCACCGGGATACGGCATGCAATGCCTCTGGATGATATCAGATCTATTAGTACAGCACGGTGAACTCTGTACGCTACACGGCGCAGGCTGTGGAGTGGGGTTTTTTTCTTCCTGACGGTGAGGTGGACAAGGTAGATAAGTTCAGAGAAATTTGAGAGAGAAAAACAAAAATCTACCAGTTCACCATCTGCACCCTCTCTCAGTTGGGTCATGATTGTTCCCTCTGGTTCAGAGGCAGTGTCGTCTCCACTAGACGGAGACTCTGGAGAACAAGGTGCTATGCCTGGCTTTGCCGGGCTGTGCGAACTTTGACCTTCAACCTTTCTTCTGCCGCTCCTTTCCTTGTCTTGCGCAGAGCAGGCCTCTAGCAGTACAAATAATCACACAGTCTCTTTTCCAGTCTACGTTTCAATGACTCAAACCGCTTGCTTTAGGCAGCTGTTCAGCAGCCTAAGAGATCTCACTGCTAGGAGTTATCCCTAAGCGTCACCCTTCATTTTTCCATTTTGTTCCTCTTGTTCCCTTTGAGCCGGCTTTGGACCAATTCTCGGCCTGGATGTTCAGACTGTATTGGCAGAGCTGTTTCTACGGCACTCCCCCGCGTACACCTGCTCTAACCCACTCACCTTTTGGCCTCGGCGTCTGCCCCAAGGTGAATGATTTGTGGTTAGGGTGTGGTAAGTTTGAGAAAACGAGCGTTACGGGAAAGCGAATTACAAATACTGTTCCCACACGGCGAAAAGACGATCCACCTCTTTTGGAAAACGGTTGCAGCACAAACAGCTGCAGTTTGAAATCTGAGGCAGTCAGCGTTGTCCTCAGGCACAGCTGGAAGGGGACAAGGAGGACGTGTTGCCTTCTATTGGGCCAGCCCCACTTGAGTTACCATTGGTGGAAACTGTAGCATAAACAGACGCAAGCGTCTTCTTCTAAGCCAGGGGTTCTCACACTGGGGGACATGTGGTTGTTATGGGAGGGTTGCAAGCTGTCAACCCCTGCGTATGCGTGGGGCTGACAGCCGGCCGGAGCTCTTCAGAGATGGGCAGAAGTAAGGGTGGTCTGGTATGGGGGGATCGTCACTTTTTGGGGGCGGGCCTCACAGCCTGAAATATTTTCAAAGGAGGTCCCAGCAAAAAAAGTTTGAGAGCTCCCGTTCAAAGAATAGTAAGAGAGGAAGCAGCACGGGCTAACAGATAGTGCACTGAGCCGGGACTCTGGAGACCTGGGTTCTATTTCTGTACCCTTGGGTGTGTCATTTCCCTCTCCATGCCTCTGCCTAGCTTGGAATTTCTTCAGGGCAGAGCCTGTCACTCATGACAAATGTACAATCCTAGCACAACAGGGCCTCTAAGAGCTACTGCCGAACACATTCATAATATAAACAAAACCGCTTTCCCCTTTCTTTATATTATAGCGTCTAGCTTTGGTAGCACCGGGCGCTGCCCTGGAGCACAAATACGCTTCCAAGTTTATCTCGTGTCAACAGCGCCTTTGAGGCCGAGTGTCTCCGTTTGGTTGGAAAAAAACTGGTTTTGATTTCATAAAGGCTCTGAGTGTTTGTGAATCACTTTTTACTTTACTTTTGCAAAGTAAAAAAGTTCCATGAAATTTACAACGAGGCCCTTAACAATGGACGGAGGGCACACGCCTTCTCACCTCGCTGCACGCATGCTGCTTAGATTGTGGCGTTACAAACTCCCCTGATCAAAGGCCCCTACATTTCAGATAGTAAGATCTGCAAATGTATTTTCTCTTTTGTTTTTAAAGCTAAGAAATCAGATACAAAATACTGTATTAATGGAATGCCATGGCTGCACAATTAAAACCACAAATTTAGTCTGGAAAGACCAAAGATAATTCATAAGCTGATAGATTTTAAGGCCAGACGGGATCATTAGATCATCTGGTCCAGGGATAGTCAATAGGCAGACTGTGGGCAGTCCAGACCACCAGACACTTTTGAACGGATCCCGAAATCTTTTTATTTACTTATTATCATCATCATGATTGTTCTTTTTTAATTATTCTTTTCTCCAGGGTCTGGACCTTGACTATACCTTGACCAAGAAATCTGGACCTTGACAAAAAATAATTAACTACCCCTGACCTCCTGCATAACACAGGCCCAAAAATTTCACTGAGTCACCCCTGACTTGAGCCCAATAACTTGGGTTTGACTCAAGCATATATTTGGGAAAGGCATCCAGTCTGATCTGAAGGAAAATCCACCCCTGCAATGGTAAATCACCTATACCTAGGAAGCAATTGTATTTGTTTTGCTCATTAACTGGGTAAAATAGAGCCACAGATTCACCTACTACCAGTGAGTTTGTTAAATCAGCTGCAGTAACTCATGAAAGGAAATGTCAGCTAGGAAACAAAGCTAACGCTATTTGGCATTTCTGTAGCATCAAAGGCTCACAAAGTGTTTTACAACAAAGACACACAAGAATGGCCTCACCCACCTCTGAAATGCAGCCCGCTCTAGGGTGGACCATTGCAGCTGTTTCAAAGCACATGGCCACCACAGGTTAGGACACTGAGTGAAGAATACATTCTCCAGTCACTAGTGCTGGGTGAATTTGAGAGAGGAGCAATACTTAGGTCTTATATAGGATCTTCTATCTGGAAAGCTCAAAGAGCTTTAAAGCGGGTAAAGAAGAAAGAGAAACAAAGGATACAGAAAAACAAAGGGACCTGCTCTAAGTCACAGAGCAAGTCAGTGGTAAAACCCAGGTCTCTTGTTTCCCAGTTCAGTGTCTTATCTGCTGCCTCTCGGTTTAATGCTGCTTGAAGGCCTGAATCAAAATCCTGGATCCAAAGAGCCTCAAAAGTTTGGTGAAACATTAATCTCCCCACTTAGACTACCCTGGAAGCATGGTGAATTTGGCATCTGGCTATCAACAGGGCAGTTTGGGTCCATTTCTACATATGGACCATGTGAAGGCTTGGCAGAATTAATGTTTTTAATCATTTAGACCAATAATATTGATGGTTAGTTTGAAGCACTTTTTCAATTTTTATCGATTTAAATGTTCACGGTTGTGGGCAATTATGGGGGAGTCAGACACCAGGGCGGATCAGGCAATAATTATTCCATGACAGCAGAAACTGATTTCAAAAAGGGAAAGCTTCAGAACCGTTACAGCACAAATCGTCACCATCACGTGTCAAAATATACAAAGTAAATATCCTTAAATCAAACTCCACTAAGTTCTCAAGCAGCAGTTCTCTTACTTGGCCTCTCTCTATATTTCGATTATTACTGATGGAAATATTTTTCATCAATTTGTGTGTGTGCGGTGAAATAGACGTTTACCAAGACAAATCCAAGCCTAGCTATGTGTATGCAACACATGCGGAGGGTGAGGGAGGAGTGCGTCTGTGTGAACTAACCCCAAGGTAGGTTTGCAGTGAAGTATGACATTTTTCGTATGGTATCTTTTAGACAAATTCTGAACAGCAACACACTAACTAAGGGCTAGTTCAGGGCCATATCCCTTCATAGCATATGACAGCTGAGCCGTGATACTATCAACCCCCAAAAGCTACTATTGGTCAGAAGTTTTGAACCCACACTGAGAATCGCATCGTTTCCAGAACTCGGACTATAGCCACTAAATTGTTTATTTTTTCATTGTGGAAAAATAAGCATATCAAGAGAAGAAAATGATGCAATTCACTCGAGGGGCAGCATGGCCTCATGGGCTGTGCAAGGGGCAGGAAGGCCTGGGTTCTAATCCCACTGCTGCCACTCACGCCTGCAACCTCAGCCAACACTGTGCGGCAGGAGCTCTCTAAATGTAAGACATGCTCCCATGACCCGTTAAGCTGCAGGATTCATCAAGACTTATGCAGCTAAAGAGGCAGCATCCAGTATATTTCAATCAACACTTGGTGAAACTTACCCTGATCTGCCTCCAGCCCAAAAGCCAGCAGTTGTTTCTGCCTGCCTGCTTTCCGTTTCCCTCGTCTTTAGGCTATGTGGGCAAGGTCAGCGGGTGCCTGACCCTGTTTTCATAACAGTCTAATCAATTCAAACTACTGTCCTCACCCAAGCTGGGACCTTTCAGGAGCTGCTCAATTACACGCCAAGTTAAATCTTTAATCATCTGCTAGCTGGGGCTGGGCCAGTGTCAGGTTTACCTGTGGGAATCAGGGAGGATACCCCAGCTGTGTCTGCATGTGCTCAGCGGCAGGCTGTATGCTGGGATGGGTAGGGAGGCGTGGTTAAGGAGATGGGCTCCTGTTTCATGAGGCGTGCAAAGCTCTGGGATTTGGTGCTGTCAGAAATAGAATTAATATAATCATTTTGTTCATTACTATCAGCAGCATTTCTGGCTCCGTATCACGCAGTGGATACTCAAAGGGCACATGCGATTGGACTAGAGAGCTCCCAGGGGTTGGGGCCATGCTGGAACATGCCACATTTCAGTCTGGTATAAAGTGAGATCTCCCAAATTATCCAGTGCAATGCTCGAGAGTATTAAGGGCGAATAATGCTGATTGCTATTGTATAAACCTCAGCTGGGATGCCACCTTCAGTTCTGGCTGCCTCACCTCAAAAAGAATAGAGCAGAAAGCAAAGGGCTATGAAAATGACTAAGGGGCTCAGAAATGTTTCCATCAGAGCAGAGAGTGGAAAGATTAGGTTAGTGAGACAAACAGAGGACATGTAAACAAAATAACGAATGGGAGAGAGAGAAGGCTCCTGTTCAGTCCCGCGTCAGGTTAGAAACAAGGAGGCAGCCAGTTACATTAAAAGGTAACGCATGTAAAAGACAGCGCACCGCGAGCCTGTGGAACTCACTACCACAAGACGGCAATAATGTAGTACTGGATTAAGACTGCTGAGATGTGCAGGAATCACTGGGTGAAAATCTCTGGCCTTCATTACACCAGAGGTGAGAGAGTGGGTAATCACAATGGTCGCTTCTGGCCTCACAGTCGATATACAGGGATACCAAGAATAGCTGCGGTTACACTAGCTGGAATAAAAACATAAAATCAATACAAACCTCATGCTTCAGGGCACAAAATAAGCCCTGGCTGGCAGGGGTCAGGAAGACAGGTGTTCTCCCAGACTGCATAACCCTCCATTGGGGTGCTCGCACACTTCCTCTGGTTCCATAGCGCTACTGGGGACAGGACACTGAACTAGAGGGACCCCTGCTCTGATTCATGAGGTGCACCAGGGGCCTGGCCTTCACTCAAATCTCTCTGGTGCTCTCTCTTCTTGTCTCTCCTTGGTTTCCTGCCCTGCTGCCTGGGCATGGCCAGCCGGTTGGAGCGTGGTTCTGGCACAGCCGGCGTTTGACACTATCCAGCACTGCACCCCAGGGCTAGCAGGTCACGGCGGTCATTAGAGAAGATGCACTGCAGGGGAGGGAAACCAGCATGCAGTAAGAAAAGAATGCCAGCAGGCCCGGGGCAAGCAGTGCGGCCTAGTGGCCAGGCTGCGTGCAGTGCAGTCTAGAAACCCCATACTGAGCAGAGGCAGAAGCAGGAGGGGAGCCTCTCCTGCCTACAGGCAAGCAGCCTGGCCACACCCCCGTGCAGCTGCCAATCCTGGAGGCAGGCACTCCCAGCTGCAGCCAATAGGGGAAAACAAGGCCTGCTATAAAAGGAGAGGGCTCAAAGCCAGAAGAGAGGCAGAAAGGCCTGGGAGAGCGAAGGGGGTAACACTCCAGCAGGCTGCCTCCAGAAACAGCCCAAGGGGACTGACACACACCACTAGGCCTAATTAGGGGCCTGGGCCAAGAACTGTCCTGACCAGGGGCTTTCCAGAGAAAGCCAGTCAGAGGGCAATAGAGACCCCCTGAAAGACCACATCAAGGACCAGTGTCACTGCTGAATTAGGCCTCAGGAGACCTGGGGGTGTAGTTCCAGCGGTGCGCCCTTGAGCAAGACACATCTGCTTCTGTGCCTCAGTTTCCCTGCCAACTTTTGTCTGTCTGCTGGATTTTGCTTGGAAGTTCTTTGGGGCAAAGACCCTCTCTCCTGCTCTGTGTACTGCACCTAGCCCAATGGGTCCCCGGAGCTCTTTTGGGATTTCTACGCACTCCTTTAACACAAACCATCATCCACTAAAGTGCCAAGTTCAGACTGCAAGGTCTGCTGATGGTCCTGGCTGGATTTTCAAGAGAACTTGGCATCCACTGTGCAGAGCTATTCTGCAAATCTAACCGTGTACTCTGGCGCTCTGGAAAGGCGGGCGCCGAGCGTGGGTGTCGAGCCCAACCAAACATCCTGGTCGATGTGTGTCTATTCTGTTCAGAGCAAGGTGGGAATTCCCCTTACTTCCAGGCCAGGGATTGAATGGACCAGAGAACCTGAAATCAAGGAGGGGGGAATCTCTCCCATGTGACACACGCTCCATCAAGCCTATCCAAGCGGCTCCTGAACTGAGCTAAAATCACCCCTCGCCTCGCCCCGCCCCCCAGCTGATTTTGTGCAAATCCCGAAGTGTGGCAGCCCGCTCCTGCTTTCCGAAGTATTGTCCTTGGGATGAGGCAGGTGAACGGAAGCGGGCTGGGGCCAGGAGGTAAGTAACAGGAAACAAAGAAAGCATTGGAGCTGACCCCAGCGGCTCAGCCTTCGCCTGTCTCTCGCGCTGTTTGAGTTAGAGTGAGTGATGAGGTGTTGTGGCAAGACAGAGACATTTTTTATCCAACACAAACTTTGCTGGACAGATGGAGCCGTTGTTATGAAAGCTATTCGGAGAATTCGTCATTGCTCCAGCTTTTGGGCCTATCGGCGTCTCCGCGAAAGGTTTCAGAGCCTCGGCAGCACAGCGGGGGGGGGAAGGGCACCAAGCACTCGGTTCAGGAGGGCGGCTTTGTATGGTTGTTTCATATGCAAAGCCAGCGGGCAGGCCAGGGCTCGGTCTGGGTTCCAGGTGCCCCCCCCCCCGGTCACTCCCTTTCAGAGGCGATTGACCCTGCAGAAAGGAAGGAGAGGGATCCCGGACTCAGCTGCCGGGAGGTGGGTGCTCCTCTCTGCCCCCCGCACCATGTGAGCAGTGGGTGTGGCCTCGGGGGGAAGCAGCCACGTGGGGGTGGGGCCTCAGGGCAGAGCACAGGCGGGGCCTTGGGGGGGGGAAAAGGCCGAGCATGGGCAGGGCAGGGTGCGGGCGGAGCAGGGGGCGGGGCCACCGTCCAGGCGCTGGGGCACACAAAAGTTGAATCCGGCCCTGTGGGTGCTTGAGCCCCGGAGCACCCAGAGAGTCGGGCGCCGATGGTCACAAGAGAGAGAATAGGGCAAAGGGGCTGAGTGCAAGAAGCACGCGCCTATCGAGATTGTGCCGAACTCCCCACCCCTCAACCACCTTGATCCCCTTCCCTCGGTGGGTCTAATCCTGCAAGGTGCAGGACACCCCCCGTTGGTGACCGAGTCCATAGGAGTTGAGGACGCCGAGCGCCTCAATTCCTATGGACTTAGTCACCAATAGGAGGGGCCCTGCAAACAGGATTGGATCCCAAGATTGTAATATGTACTGAGCAGGGACTTGGACTTCTTCAGGTCCGTACAGCGCCTAACACCTTGCTGGGGCTACCTGGACACGCCGGAGGCTCTCAGAGTGTGGTCTGCACAACCCTGGCAGGTGATCCCACAGGCAGTTGGCTCCTCCTCCTCCTCGCCTGTCCCAACAAACGGCTGCCGTGCAAGCAGTTCCTGTGGCTGGCGCGGGGACGTGATGCGACGGGGTGCCCATGAAACAGACCCCACATTAAAACGTGGCCAGGCTGTGAGATAAAGATTCCCTTGCAAAGAAGATGTGGCTGCTACTTCGGCCCCCTGCTGATTTACCCCCGGGACGGAAGATGGGCCAAAGGGATGGGGATTTGCACTGGGATTTTCCTAGGAGAATTAATGCCCAGCTCCTTAACAGTAACACCGAGGCCTTCTCTAGCACTTCCTGCCTGAGCCCGCTTCCCTTTGGGGTTCCCCGCAGAGAAGAGGTGAAAGGGCCGTAAAGGGAGGGGTGAGCTCTGTGTAACGGGGAGGAGCTCTGGGTTTATTTGATCTGATTGGTGTGGGGCAGTTTGGGCCCATGTGCACCCACTAGCGACCAGCTGTCCTGATACTAGGGGGGTTGTATTATATAGGCCCCTATTCCCCCCATCCCAATTTTTCACACTTGCTACCTGGTCACCCTAGCACCCACAGCAAGCCGTGGGAGCATTTTTAGAACACGGGGCGAAAAGAAATGTAATAAGCACTTTGCAAAGCTCTGCACAAACCGTAGCTGCCCCCCCCCCCCGCCCCGGCAGGGAGCATAAGCCCCACCGAGCAGAGTAGACGGGGGGGTGGGGGGGGCGGGTGATGTGCCCCAGGCCACTCACCGAGCCAGAGGGCGGGTCAGGTTTAAAACTCAGGAGGCCCTGGGCTTCCAGCCTTGTGCTTTGGCCACTACACCGTGACCACGCTGCCTTTAGACACAGAACAAGGGCAAGCGAGGAAGCACTGCCCAGTGCATGTGTCCCAGACATAGGGATGAGAGCTTGGTCCAGGAATGAGGAGCAGCAGAGGGGGAGGCCGTGAGGTGAAAGCTGAGCGTGGGGTGGGGGGAGGTCTCAAGGGAGGCGGTTTTGGAGCGCCGAAAGCAGGCAGAGTGATCCTGGGATCTGCATGGCAGTTTTAAGGCCCTGCGGAAGTACATGCCTCCTTTGCCTGCAGAGAGACCCTGGGGGGTTTCCTGTCCCTTCTGCCCAGAGACCATAATGTCATCTGCAAAACAAGTGAGCGGAAACGGGGGCCAGGGCAGAGGCCGGGGTGAAAGCAGAACAAATGAGTGAGAACGGGCATCCCACAGAGGTCACCTGACAGGGAAAGGAATTCGGTGTAAGCAACTGGGGCAAGGTGGACACCACGGCCAGGGAATGGGTGCACTTGTCCTGAGCAAACCCAGCAAGGACTAGAGCTGCTGGGGGTGAGTAACAAGGATTTCGGGGCTGGTTCCCCAGGAGCTGCCTGGCCACATGGACGTGGAGAACTCTCTGCGCTCAGGGCCAGCGACAGGACGCCTGGAATCCTCTGCACCGGACTGGGTCACGCCGCTACTTCTGCACGCGTTCAAACAGGAGCCCGCAGGCGCTCACGTGCATACGGGCAGCACATGGGAGCCCGTGTGTACACCCAGGGCCATAGCCATGTGCACACAAGCAGGTGTGAAGGCAGCCTGGTGCAAACACACACACACACACATATAGCGGTGCACACAAGAATGTGCATCAGTGACCAAAGCAAGGCCTCGCACGCCGAGATCCAGCCACAAAGAGGCCCGGGCATGTGACGGCAGTCATGTTGGATGACGCACCAAGGACCTGCCAAACTAAAAGCAGGAGCTGCTTAGCTGAGGCTGGACCAGGCTCATCTCTTCGGTGGGTCAATCACAGAGGGGTCCCCAACACACATGCCCCAGCGGGTAACACACGCAATGCAGACGGTATCGTCTCCCTCTCACACACAAGGTTTTGCAACCTCCCGCAGGCTGGCCTGTGATTTACCCATCACCTGTGCAGGATCCTGCAGCTTCCAGCACCGCCTGGGACTGACAGTTCAGAGCAAACCCAAGTCGGGTCATTTCTGGGTGCCAAGGTCCCAATCATCATGTTCTTCCTAAAGGCAAACCAAGGCAAATCCCACCTCCCTGGAGAGCGAGCAGCCCCCTGGCCCTGCCAGTCCTGCCTTTATCCGCCACATGGCCAGAGATCTCCTCCCCACGGCCTGCTCTCCCTGCCCCAAACATAACCCGCTTTGCACCTGTCACAGCCTGGTCGGGAAATACCAGCTTGGCTGGAAATAGCAGCCATTTCTCCCTCTTCCAGCCACCTCCTCCTCCCCCAATTCTCCCCCCAGCCCCACCCCCCCAGGTCTCCCATGACTGTTACCATCTTGCCATGGACGGGATGGGTATCCGCGTTTGGAGCCAAGGTTGTTCCGCTAGCCAGCCAGCTAAGGGATCGCGCTGCGTGACGGGACAGAGCACTCCCTTCCCCCACCAAGTCCCAAGGCTCAGAGGTACGATCGGCGAGTCCTGTGGCATCAGTGAATCAGAGCTGGGCAGAGGGACTTGAAAGAGGCTCTTCTCAGGGGACTCCGAAGCACATGTCAGATGGTAAGCTCATTGGGGCGGGGAACTGCACCTTCCTTTGGTTTGTGCAGCACCTGGCACATTGCGGGCACTGCCGGAAACGAATAACAAAGCCAAACTAAGCCCAGAGCTCGACCTCCTAAGTTGCTCCACAATCCTGTCATGAGCATTTAACAAACAAACGCTGATGTTTACATAGGGCCTACACCAAATGAGCGTCTCTAGGAGCAAAGAGCTAGTTGTCTCCTGAGGCCGGCGATCTTGAAACCGACACTTGGATCACTTCAGGATGACCAGGAAACCAGCCCAGCTTGTTCGTTAGTGTTAGAAGTTCATCTCTGGTGAAGGGCGCCCTGGAGACCTCAGGAACTCTGGAATATCCTTAGAGGAGGAACAACGGCAGGACAAGCCATTCCCGCCACCCCATGCCGCAGCCCTGGGCCGGAGGGGCCACGGATCAGACCTGGGAGAAGTCGGTCTCCGTGGCCTATTCAAATCCATGCTGAGGCTGCCAGCAAAGGGGCTGGTTAGCGAAAGCTCCTCAGACACCGAACCACCATCACACTCTGGCCCTGGGCTGTGAACTGGCAGCCTGCAGGGGAAACGCTCCCTGTCCCATGGCCAGTCCCTGGACCAGCCCGATGCCCCACCCCCCTCTGTTCTTTCCAAGGCAATGGGGGGGGGGGCAGCAGAAAATCCCATAGCCTGGGGCCAGTCAGAGAAGGGAGGTGGCTCGCTGCCATCCCTCCACCCTGTGGGCTGGGAGAGCCACTGAGAAACTGGAAGGGCCCCTCCTTTGGCACCAGTGCCAGGGTGGGGAAGGAGCGCTGCCCTGTTCCCAGCTGGGTGACTCTGCATCTCCTGTTACGGTGGCGGTGGCGTGACTCAGAGCCCCGCAGGAGTTCAGGGTGTTAATGTGTCAGCTCCTGCACGGGCGGGGAGGCATTCCTGATCGCTGAGCCGCCGCCGCGGCAGACCCTGACGCAGGCCCCTCCAGAAACACGGTCATAAAAAGCACAGCACACAAACTGCGCAGCAGACCCAGCAAGGCCTCAGCAACCCAGCCTGAGCAGCATGTCACCTGTCCTGTGCCGAGGGCTGATGCGTGGCCCCACGACGCCACCGAGCCAGTCCGACTACCTCTTCTGCCCTTCTCTGGCGCCTTCCATCCAAGCATGTCAGAGCACTTGATGGACATCAGGGGATTAAGCCATGCGACATCCCTGTTTTACAGGGGGAAACTGAGGCACGGGGTGGGGACTGGTCCTGTCCACAGTGCACAGTAACGCCATTCAGTTCTAATCAGATTTTAGTACCTTCCCCAATCCCGGTATCAGGCCTACATTTATTGCCCTGGGGCAGAGCAGGAGTCGAGCACCCCCCGGGAAATCACAAAGTCAGTGCCTCTGACCACTGGAACAATTTACTAAGGGTTGTGGTGGCGTCTCCACCACGGACAGTTTTTAAATCACGCTTGGATGGTTTTCGAAGAGATCTGCTTTAATGGAAACAGGGATGAATTCAGGGAAGTCCTACGCGTTATAGGGGAGGTCGGACTAGGTGATCACATCTCTTCAATGTCTCTAGGAGAGAGAGAGAGAGAGTGAAATCCATGGCCTTAGCAGCTAACAACACGCTGATGACGCTCAGCTGTATCTCTCATTGACCGCGGATGCATCCGCTGCTACTGCTAAGATGTCAGCATGCCCACAGGGATCAGCTGACCCAGGCAAGTCTAAGGCTGTGCTCGTGGGAGGACATGCTCTGACTCTGTCCCCATCTTCCACTGAAGACGGCCAGCTCCCACCCATCGGCGTAGGGTGAAGTCTTGGGATCCTGTTGGGCTCTTCATTAAGCTGGAACGAGCAGGTGTCTAAAAATCCCTTCTGGCACCTCCGTCTGGCTAGGCAGCATCATCCCATCCCTCGGTCTGCAGCGACCCAGGCATTCGTCAGGCTGGATTGCTGTCACTCACTGTCTCTGAAGCCAAGTACCCCAGGCTCCAGGTGGTACAGAAGGCGCCGCCCGCCTCTGCCATGATCTAGGCTGCTGTGAGCACACCAGCCTTGTGCCCAAGTCCCTCCCAGCCAGTTTCTGATGCCAGTTCAAGGCCTTAGTCCTAAACGTCAAAGCAGTTAATGGATTAAGCCCCAGTTACGTCCAAGACTGAATTTCGATCTCTGACCCAGGACAACAGCTGGGCTCCTCAGGGACAGTGCAGATCTCAAAGCTCAGGACGAAGCGGGTGAGAGCGGGGGACAAAGCATTTTCCGTCGAGGGGCTCCAGCTATGGGACAATCTTCCAGAGGAGATCAGACCTATTCAGAGCCTGACCCTAATTAGGAAGTATTGCCTTCCCACCGTAGCAAGAATGACACTCAACACTGGCCCCTCCTCCCCAAAACTGAAACAAACAAATCCACCAACCATCCCCACCCTACCCCAACAGGAGAAGACCCAGAGACAGCACTAAGTCCACTAGGGACTTGGCTAGTCTTCTTATCCCATCATCTGGGGTAGGGTCCTCATGCAAGCATCCACTAGCTTTGTCTGAGGTGGCAATAAGGCCCACCTGTTTGCCATCCTTTTTGGTGCAATCCATCCATCACTTCCTCTGCTTTCCGCAGGGTCTCTTCCTTAACACCAGTCTCCTGCCATGCTGTCTTCACCAGGTCCCCTTTATTCACCCTCTGCACGTGTCCAGACCAGCCACGTCAGGCTTCTTGGATTTTGTCAGCCACATCACAGACTTTGGACGTCCGTCCTAATGTGCCAGGGTCTTTGCTAGTGCTGTTGATATGATGTGGAAGGTGCACAGACTCTACAAACCTTAGACCAGGGGTTCTCAAAG